>NC_092204.1:98714129-98734125 GCF_043381705.1 Parasteatoda tepidariorum | reverse complement strand
TATATATATATCTACAATTATTCAATTCCAATTCCCTAGAATGTGAGACATGTTAACTAGCTTCTATCTGGAGTTACCTTTGAATAGGTGATGATGGTTGACTTGGTCGGTAGCTTAGCCCCACAAGGAATATTACTTTTGAAATAGAAAATTTATTCAAAGATACTTGAATTTCTAATGGAAAAGTACTTTTTTTGCTATTTGCACAACTGCTTTACGCATCACTTTATTGATTGAGATTCGAAATAAATAAAGAAGAAGAAAAAAAGAAGCTGAGAAGATGAATGGAAGAAATCAGAGAAGAAATTTTGTTTTGCCCGAATGGAAGATTACATGCTAACTCATTATAAGCTAAGCCATGATTATATTTTGCAACATGAGACATCCATAGATCTCGATTCCAGTTTGTAGCTGAATGAGTTTCTTGTATTCATTTCCTTTTTAGGCCTAATTTTTTCTTATAACTTAAGGCTTCTATGATTTCTAATAAGAAAATATAGAACATTTTTGTTTTAATATTTCCTGTTTGCTAAAAGTAAGCACGTAAGCCTATTAAACTTAAAATTTCACAATGGCATTGTATATTTCGCGAGAAAAAGGTTAAACATAGAATTTTTATTAAATATTTTGTTGTTTGAATAGTTTATGCTTAGTACATAGAACTTCAATTAAAATTTTCACTATAAATCTGATACTATTTTGCACTATAAATCTGATACTTCAAACTTGATATCACCTAAGTTTTAATTCAAATACCTTAGAATGATACTTCAAATTTTAGTTCACAGAAAATTCAATGTAAACACTTTGTTTTATAAATACCATACACAAATTTAATATCTCGCAAACTTTAATTTAAATGTTTTCCATTGAAACTTGATATTTCAAATTGGATGCCCTGCACTAATTCAAATGCTAAGCGCTATAAATCTGATTCTACAAATTTGATGTCCCGTAAATAGGGAACGCTGTAAATCGAATGTCATAAATTTTAAACTTAAATGTTTTACTCTTTGAAACAGGAATTTGAAATTTAATGTCAAATGAGTCTTTAGCGTCATAATTCAACTAATTTGCTCTTTAAATCAGATACATTTGATATCATATAATTTTAAATTTAAAATACTCTACGTGGTATACCTCGCAATAGCATGAAAATTTATACTAAAAATCACATAAAATTTTATTTGAATACTTTAATCCATAAATTTAATTTTTATTTCTTGAAATTTGATTATCAATAACCTTTCCAGTTAGTTTAAAATTTAGAAACAATGTAGGAAATTTTTTTTATAGTAATACAAATAATTGCCGTCAGATTTTTAGTATTCTAAAAGTACAGAAAGGGAACTACAATTTGAATGTTTTTCCATAAAAAATAATTGATTGAACAAACCATTCTAGCATACATGTTATTTCTCCTATAATAAAGTAATTTAAAACTGTCACTGGTTTCTATTATTTTCAAAAAAAAATTATCTCATTTCAGAGTGAAAATGTCCTGTTAATTTCAAGCTGAAAATGATCCCTTTTTATAGAGATAAGTGTTCTATAATTTTTAAGGTGAAAATTATCCCATCTTATAATGAAAAATGCTCTGTTAATTTCAAACTGAAAATGATCCCTTTTTATTGTGATAAGTGTTTCATAATTTTTAAAGTGGAAATTATTCCATTTCAGAGTGAAAAGTGTTCGGTTAATTTGAAACTGTAAATGATTCCTCCTGATCATTTTGCTAAGTGTTTTAAAATTTTTAAAATGGAAATTATCCAATTTCACAGTGAAAAGTGTTATGTTACTTTCAAACTGTAAATGATCCCTTTTCATTGTGATTGGATGAAATTCATTTTTATTCTCTAATTTTCAGTGTAAAAAATATTTCATTTTAAAGTGAAAATCGTATACTTAATTTTAAACTAGAAATGAAACCTCTTCATTGTGATTGTTCCATTATTCAAATACTGCCTGATTGTTTATTTATTTCTGAAATATAAAGTGTTCGATTTCATTAATGAAAAGAGTTTTATTTTTTTCAAAGTAAATATAATCGTATTTTAAAGTAAAGAGCATTCTATTATTCTTATAAGAGAAAAATGCAATGAAAAGTGTCCGCCTTATAGTGAGGATTATATAAAACTATCATACCATATATTTTTACTTATAAATTTTTTAATGAAATTTTTTTATTAATTTTGATTAAATTTAATAATAGTGAATCATTTTTTCATGTAGTTTAATATTTATGAATCATATTGCATAAAATGTAACGCCAATTATTTTGATCAAAGTGAAAACAGCGCAAAGTTCAAATAATTGCCATCTTAAAATTTACGTAGTTTTAAAACCAAGTGCAGTATACACTACCTCAATGCAGATAAATTTCTCTTAAATAAAATGCTTAAGCTTTATTCCTGAGTCCTCATGATGAAAATATAATAAGGATGCAGTTAAGGACTAACAGTATAATTATACCATAGAGAATTTAACGGGTTTGCGATTACTAACTTCGTTAAAGTAATGTAACCATTAAAAGTTCCCATATGGGATGCAATTTAAATTAAGAAATTCAATTTTTGCGCCTCACATTTAAATTGATCCTATTAACTAAATTAATCATAGGGGTTTTCAACTTCCTACTAGATTAGGAAGACATCTAACTAATAATAGTTAAGCCATTAAACCGAAGACGCTGCGTCGTAGAAGAAAATTGCACCAATACGATTTCCTCGTTTTGCTATTGGATCAACAGAAATGTGTTTTACTTTTATGGTTTCTTTACCTAATCTTCATTCCAACAAAACCTAAAAAGAATAATATCGATCGTATAAAACCGAGGATTAGGAGACTCTTTCGTTTTCTTCTTACTTGGAAGAAGAGAGAAACCGAGATTTTTCGATAGTTGATTGGATATTACGTAGTTAGAGGTAATGACGTCATACATCAGATTGAAAGGAAGTGAAGACATATTGTTCCCTGATTGGTTGACCATCTGTTCATTTCCTTAGTTCTGATATAGGATAATAGAAGGTTATCAGAAAAGAATGCATTTAGGGACAGAATTGGAATTTATATTAATATATGTAAACAATTTTAAGGGTACAGAGCTCAAAGTTTCCCAGGTATTAAAAAATCGACGAGGTTAGGGTAGAAAAGAAAAAAATAATTTGATTTAGGAATATGTTAAGCGGAAATAAATGAGTGATTGATAAACAATCGAATTGCTTGGTATTTGATTTATAACTGTTTTCTGGAATTATGTTTCCCATGCACTTCTTAAAAGAACATTTCAAACAATGATAAAAATAATTTTTTGAGGTGTAATTTTTTAACAATAGATATAAATTAAAATTTTTGTCCATAAATCTGTGAAATAATTTAATATGTATTTAAAAAAAAACTTACTTGGAAAGTGTATAATGGTTCATTATTACTCTATTCAAAAACCAGTTTAGGGCTTTGATTTTTTGGAATTTAAACTATGACTTAACTTAAATAAAAAAAATTCAGAGAAACGGGAGTATTTTAATAAAAATTTCATTCGTTTCCTAAAGATACAAATTGGAAATAGCAGTTGACATGTTTCAATTTTTTAAAAACAGGCGCTTAGCTACTGTGTTTTTTCTAGTTTTGCTTCTCACTTTATTTTCCACTTTTACGTAGACAGCTTTACATTTTATGTTCCAAATCAAGTTTGTTTCTTTCTTTTCATGTCTGGTAAGTCTTGTAAACGGGCTCCTGAAGATTTTCATCAAGTAGTATGGCCAACTTAATTGAACCGAGTTAGCACAAATTCGATGTTTTTGCAGATATTTCACTTTACTTCAGTGCCCATTAATAAGGGCCGGGACAGCCTGGTTGGTAGGGCACTGTGCCTATGTCCAAGAGTTCGTGGGTTCAATCGCCACCGGCCGAAAACTGCCCGTGTAGTAAATGGTGACTCATGCACGCTAAATCTGACTAGTCGCAAAATTCTCCATGTTCCCATAACAAATCAATACCTCTGGGGGTGTCTTTGTCTTCCGGATTATAGTCCATTGTGCAGCTCTAGTGCAACGTAAATTAACAACAACAACAAAATCTTCCGGATATGTGAAAAATTACAAGGCTACGCAGTTGAACATTAGCCGACGTAAACCCAAAATTGGGTCGGCTGTTCAACGATGGATATAAAATAAAATAAAAATACAATGAGCGAGAAACGAAACTAAGGAAAAAATATATAAAGTTTTTCTTTCCAACTACAAATTTTCGATGTGTGGCTCCCCCTTCTGTTACATAAATAACAGTTAACCTATATTAAAATGCGTCCCACACATTTTAAAATTTCACAGAGTCAATGATTCCTGGTGTTTCTCAAACAAATTTTTTAAATTTGTGCAGAGGTTTTGTCCTAGATAGATCATAAGCTGTCTCTTTGATGTAACCCCTCCTCCTAAAAAAGTAAAAAAAAAGGATGCGCAAGGTATGAGGTTCTTTTTAAGGGCCCTTTTTTGGAATCACTAATGCTGAAATCTCAGCAAGAATGTAAACGACATACATGTGTAGATTAGGAGCCAATTGAGGGAAACTACAAAATGTATTGAATGAGTTTTAGTACAGATTTGAAGTTAGATGTGTTACATATGGGTCATACGTCGGTACAGAATTTTTTTTAAAAATATTTTCCTTCAATTTTGCATATTACTTATTGTGATATGTGTAGTAGTTTTGAAAATGTAAATGTTTAAAATCAGGTCCTTTCATCACTGTAATTTAAAAGTGTATCTATCTTAGGGACCGTTCACACTGCATGCGAAAAAAATCGCGTATACAAATTCGAAGACGCAAAAGAAAACCTGATTGATGAAATGTATTGACCCATGAAAAACTTGCCAATAAGGTTTTCGTTCGCATTTCCGGATTCGTATGCGTAATTTTTTCTGCATGCAGTGAGTGGTGGTTTTTAAAAATTTATAACGGCAAAATGTTAAAAAAGTCATGTGACAGGGTATGAATTTTATCACCCAGATTTCTAGACGTTAGCTTAATGTTTTTCATAAGGTGGCTCTGCAGATATTTAACGTTTAAATATAAGAAAAATACTTAAGAATAATAAATTTGAAAGTTTTAAAATATTTTAACGAAGGAAAATGTTATTTTAAAGTTTTCGAAATGTCCACCATCAGCAGTGAACCGAGCTAAATCCCGAAAAATAAACAATCGATTAAAAGAATAGCTGTACGGATGCTCGAACCAGTCATCATTCGATCATTACTCGAACTCACTATCATAAACACTCATGTTACATAAAAACAATCTAACACATGCATCAAAACGCAATGGAAAGAACAGTCGAATGAATTTGTAGTGCCATCTGTTGGACATTTTTTTAAATTTAAGTAGGAAAGCTAGCAAAAATAATTTATGGCCTGCCACATGAATTTGCTGTAAGAATGTAAGCACCTTCAGAACTGAAATCCCAATACTTCTTTAATCCGTTTTTAATATTTTCTGAAATTCATGAAATATACTACTTAACTTAAAAATTTAGTTTGAATGTACCGTGTACACAAAATCCATGATATAATAAAAATAGGTCAGTCTGAGCTATTGCTCGCGTTATAACTTTTCAGCAGATTGTTTAGTAAGTATTGGATAGAAATTTTACATGACAACTGATTTTTAAAAAATCGCTCCGAATTGTGGATAGCGATTTAATATTAATAAAAATCAATTAATTGGATTTATAATTTGAAAATTTCTGTTCAGAAAAACCGATAGATCATTACTGCAATAAATTTTTAATGAGAAAGAGCCTATATATTTTGAGATATTTAGCATCAATCTCTCTTATAAAATACAATTAGTTTATGCATCTTTAATGGTACGAATTGGAAGCAAGCAATAAATCTTTTTAGTGTAAAGTGCTGACAACCAAACGAAAGAAGCAATATGAGTGGAAAACAAATAGTTTGTCAATAGAATATTTCGAAATCACTGTCTTCGATATTTATTTTTAGGATCTAAATTAACAATGAAATTATTAATCATAATTATTAATAACAAGGAAAAATTGTTTTAAATTCAACGATAAGCTCGTAATTTATAAAATTTTTTCTGATTTCGCACAATGATGAGTTGGAGTATTTTTTTAAACCATTTAAAAATCAGATCACAAACGCTTTTCATTTTCATAAAACTGTGGCGTTTCTTCATGATGATACTTTGCGCCATTTTCATAAATTGCGTAGATTGTGTTGGATAAAGATAGACAAATCCAAACCTAATAGTTGCGAACAGCTGCTAGAAACTCACAACAAATGTGAAAAAAATACATCCACACTCTGAGATTTTTCTTAAAAAAGCTTTATTTAATGTGACGATAGAACCTTCGGAAAAAAACCCATAAGTGCGAACCAAATCAGGATTTTTTCCTTTCCCAATTTTATCCAGTAGAGAGATAAACAAAACTTTTAAAATAGATGAAACAAAATATTAAATCCACATAAAAATAAAAAGCTATTATAAACTAATTCTTTTCGATAACATTTTACTGCATTACATCATTAAAATACCTCTAACGGTGTATTTAGGAAAAACAGCAAAACAATACTAGTATCTTACAGAAAATTGACAAAAATATTACAAGAGAGAACCTCTCCTTAAGTACAGTAAAAACTGAAAAAGAATAAAAGCCACGAGATTCCAGACGGCTACTCCTGCCTCATCCAACCAAAAAGAAGAGAAAGGCTCTGAAGTCAATAGATGTCTACGAAATGAAGTGATAGTTCTTCATCTATTTCTTTAACATAGCAACTATATCCGAGGATTGACGGAAATATTGCTTTGCTATATAATCTTGTCGTAAAGAATTACTTGGGGTTCAGAAGGGATGAATAGCTAATATATTTTACAAAGTAATGAAACTTTTTTTTTAAAAGTCGCCAATTTGGTGTGACTTTGCTACCTATATAAAATGCATTAAAATCAACACATAATTCTCGTTTTTTTTTTAAGAAAATTTAATGGATCCAGACAATGCAGTGTTGGAGTAACTTATGAAATAGTTTATTTTATAACCGTCGTTGAACAGCCAACCCAATTTTGTGTTTACGACTATCAATGTTCAATGCCGTTGCCTTGTAATTTTGAATCCAATCCAGAAGACAAGGTTACTCCAGGATCAAGTATTGGGAGAAATTTTGCCTTCGTGGAGGACTTTTTTAAGGAACTAACCCGCATTTGCGTTACACGGAGAGGAAAACCACAGAAACCTCCCACGGTTAATCTGACGGCAAAGGACTCTACCCCGTGATAATATGAAATATTAAAAAATAAGAACAAAAACACTTTTCATTTTCACCTAACAGTGGCTTTTCTTTACATTGGCATTTTGCCCCATTTTCACAATTTGCACTGGGGGACAATTGCACAATTTGAAATATAAGCACATTTTAACCAAACAGTCAAGAAACACAGTTACACACTCTTCAATATAGCATGTTATTTGCTAAAAAGTATTATTTTTCGCGTAAGCTTTCGAAACATCTCCAGCCAATCAAATTGGGATTTATATTTCACCCAATTTAATGCAGAGCTTTATCCACAACCCTAAACAAAACGTTTGAGCAAAATATTCGATCCACATTGAAATAAAAAGCCATTGTAAAGTAATTCTCTTCCGTAAACATAATACTCCTATTATATCATTAAAATACCCCTAATGGTATATTTAGGGAAAGCAACAAAACAATATCTGACATATCCGAGTATCTTACAGAAAATTGATGAAAATAGTACAAGGAAAATAAAATACCAGAGGGAACTTCTACTTAAGTACAGTGAAAACCCCAAAAGAATTAAGGATCCCGGAGACTTGATGGTCCCGCCTAACTCATCCAACAAAGAAGGGGAGGGAAAACTCTGAAGTCAATAAACGTCCACGAAATGAAATGATGGGCCTTCATCTATTTCTTTGCCGAAGTAAATATATCCGTGGATTGACGGAAATATTGCTTTCTAGTACCGTGGCTCTTCCTCCGGTTTGGGAGGAAAAAACAAGTTTTTTTTTTAGAGGAAAGCTTGCGGGTGGTAAAAAAAGGAAGTTTTATGGGCAATTATGCCCTGAGAAGGATTATCTTAAGCAACAAATAGCCTCGGAGAGAATTGATTAAATAAAAGCGATATTTGCGCTAAATGCTTGATTGATAAAATATAGCCCTTTGATTTAAGAAAAAAAAATCTTCACAAAGAAGCTTTTTATGAGTGTTTAGAGAACTTAGAAAAATATTTATCTATCAATTAGCTGCAAGAATAAAGATTGTCAGTTTTAAAACTATTATTATTTTTTTATGCTTAAAACTTAGGTTATATTGTACGAATTGTTACTATATATTAATAATATTAATAAATATTAATATATAATATTAATATACATTGTTAATATATGTTAATATATACTCTATAATTCTGGTACGCAATTGAATAGTATATGATACTGTGAAATATTCAAATAATACTATAATTTTAGATTATTTTTCACGTAGATGGGTTGCAAATTATCACTAAATTTGAAATCGGTGAAATAAAAGAACCCTTTAACTGTAAAAAATCAAGTCACGTGTAAAAAATCAATCAAGATCAAGTCACGGTGAAAAGTACCAGCACTTAGGGTCACTACTTTTTACTGTAAAATCCATTTTTTCAGGAACATGCTACAAAACAAAAATCTAAAATAGCGTAATTATTACAGTAATAATTACCGTAGAATCACTGAATCAGTCTGATTAAATGAATATCACTGTAAAAGTTAGGGTATAATATTTCGCGAAAAAAATTAATTTTACGGTAAAATGGTTTTTACGGATGATGTATTAAAAGTGCCGGTTCTTTGTACCGTAAGTTGATCAGGAATTTTTTACAGTGTACCAGGTTTGAATCATAATTACTCGATTTGTGTCCTGCTTCGTACCGACCACCTCGCTCCAAATGCACACTTATCATAAGAAGTAGTAAGAACAATCCCGAGCTTGATTGTCGTGCCAAACATCGCATTTTTTCAATAATGGTAAACGATTCTTTAAGTATCTATTTAGACTTGTTTCCTGATTCACACATGTTCATTAATTCCACAAAAGTGAAAATCAATTCTCGACAGATTCATGAGTTTCCCAAGAGTACTTTCCGTTTGAAATCGAAAATCGCTCTGACATCCCCCAAAATTTTACACTGCTCGAGAAATTCTGTCTGAAATTTAAAAAAAAAATTAGTAATTGTCTAGATGCCGAATAAGCTTCAATTTGTAAAAGAAATCTTCTGTAGTTTAAGCTACAAAAAAACATTAACTTTTGAACCATTAAAAAGCTGCCTTTAATCAAAAACTTTTTCTTTCACTGTTGCCAAAGACAAATTTCATAGAAATCTTAAAAGTAAAGAAAGCTTCTTTTTATTAGGGGACACAAAAAAACTAAACAGTTTAATACATTTTTATTAACAAAAATTATGATGATTCCGTGTGAACATAGTCAACAGTTGATTTGCTATTTGTGATTGCAACATTGTTCTCCTTGCGCTGTTGCAAGTCAGTCTCGAACACACACAACGAAGGCCTGTACACACTAGACCGGTAATAGCAATATAGGAAACAACGCACACAACTATGATCTTAATTCAGCTCTCACCACCAGCTCTCAAAGTCCCGTGATCTTAATACAACTCTCTCTCGGCGTCTAAAAAAACAGCTATGAATCAACTAGTGATAAAGATTAATCGAATTTTATGCCAGATAAAATTCTGGTTTGGGATTATTGTAGCGTAGCTACCACTGCCACTGCAATGATTCAATTCCTATTCACTAGTGTATAAGACGCATTAACTCGATTCTTTCTAGAGGTACCTTTAGAGAGATGACGGTTGTCTAGCTCCACAAAGTAAGTACATTGTTGGTAGTCTAGCCTCACAGAGAAACCCATTTCCCAAAAATACACTGCTCAAAACAATTAAAGGATATTGAGGTAGAGGGTAAATCTTGCACCAGGAGAATTATTTGAATGATGAATACATTATCGACAGACGTAGTAGGCTATACGAGATGAAAATGACATTTGTTTGGCAGAAAAAAATGTGTTTTGTTCAACATTGGGGTTCAGAAGGAAAAAGATATGATTTGTGCATATGAGAAAAAAATAATAAAAAGGTGTTTCCTGAAAAGAAAATCGTTTTTAGTAGGGAGTATGGTTTTCCCGGATAAAGTTGAATACCTTTGATGCATCGAGTTAATGAGGTGATTAATGAGGGGCTGGGATATTCTGTCCCTCTCCTCCAGAAGAGCTCTTTCCAGTTCTTGGAGAGTTTGTGGAGGTAGTAGGCGTCCAGTGATTCGTCTGCCTAGGATGTCCTAAAATTGTTCGATTGGGATCATGCTGGCCAATCCATTCATGTGATTCCTTCCTCCAAAAGGAAACCATTCACCAGTTAGAACGATGGGGCCTGCAATTGTCGTCCTTTAACATGAAGTCATCTCCAATTGCTGCAGCTTAAAGGACTACAGTAGATCTCAGTATCTCATTATTATGTAGGAGACCGGTCAGAGCTCCATTTCAAATTATATGGAGATCAGTGCGCCTATCAATGGAGGTGCCAGTATAAACTATCACACCCCACCGCTAAATCTTACACATTCGTGCACGAATGCAGGATTATTTCAGTGCCTCGTTGTCCCAGATGAAAATAAGCCTATTATCTGTGTGAACAGAAAAACGGGACTCATCAGAGTATAGCGTGAATGTGGTTTCGGACAGTCTGTGTTGAAACTGTGGTGCCAGTAGTCAAGCGAAGGTGTTGTTGAAAAAGAATGGCATACACATTTCGGTGACTCCGAGCCGTTAGCGCAAATAACGGTCTTCATTGGGATTTGTTGCACGTCTACGCCCTTGACCAGATCTTCGGTCTGTATTTCCAGTCTCCAAAAAAACGTTCCAGATCCTGAAGATCACATTCTGCGAAACTCCAATTGCTTCTGCTGCTTCAGCTTGTGTTTGGTCTCTCTCTAACCGGCCAACAACTCTTCAAGCTTCTGATTCGGTGAACTAACTTCGTTGAGACATTGCACTCATCGTAACAACAAGCTTTCTGCACGTCGATTATTCTTTTCCGCTTTGTCTTACATTAAGTTGAAAGCCAAATCAAATTCACTGCCGCTAAAGCGTCGTCTTCGACGTCGAACTCAAAATTTGCATATTGCGAAATTAGAAAATAGGAAAAATTTGCATTTGTGACTCACTTCGATTTCATGCAAAAAAAATAGCTTGTGATGATGATATCACAATACCCTCAAGTTTTAACCTTTTGGCATTTGTCTAAATTTATAATGTCCCTTTTGCGACGGTACCTTGCACCCAGTTTTTCTTAACTGCAACCGTGAGCTTGGCTAAGCCGGTTGCCCGGATGGACGCTAACATTCGATTTGTGTTGGTGCTCGAAGTAAGTGAGCGGGAACCTTATTCGCTTTCTTCTCTGCATGCTCAGGAGATAATTCTCTGCATGCTCAGGAGATAAAAGTTTATTCTCTATTTCTAAATATTTATGTGTTACTGAAACTGGGCATTTATGCGAATTTAGTAATTCGAATAGATTTACCAATTTTTATACATTGATTTTTGGAGATTAACGGCATAGCATGCAGAGAAGGGGAAACGTGCTATCTTCGAAGCTGCAGAGTGTTTTTATGGAGTAGTTCCAGTGCTTCATAGTGCCTTTAATTTGTGATCTTCCTATAAATAAAAGAAAAAATGATGCCGAAGTTGTTAGTCATCATTTCCATTCATGACCAGTGAACCTGAAGTTTACTGCACTATACCACGTGCCTGATGCAGCTGATACGACATCGCTTATACCGTTATTTAATACATGACTTACAATATCTATTAACTGTTTTGAGCAGTGTATTAACATTCGGCATCCTTGTTTCCAAATACCATTATTTAAGTGAGTGTTCACCCCGTCTGAGAACTTAACCTTCACTTAAATGGACAATAAATTTAACGAATTATAATTATAAATGAATAGCATGAGGAAATTTCACTCTCTTTTAATGAATTAATTCTATCTTTCCCCTCGCAGACACTTGTAAGTCCGACATTACATGGTTAAATTTATTTGCTATCATGGTGACAGTATTTTCATAGTACATTCAATAATTATCGGAAAAATTTACCGTATGTTTAAAAAAAGCGAACCACAGGTCCTGGGTTCGATCCTCTGGCTGGGCAAGGTTGACTCAGCCTTTCATCCCTTCAGTGGGTCGATAAATGAGTACCAAGCATGCTTGGGAACTAAACACTGGGGGTTCCGCGTTCGGCTGACCACATAACCGGAACATCTGCTCTTGCAGCCTAGAGCCCAAGGTCAAGAAAACTGAGATGGACACAGTAGGCCTTGGCCCTCTATGGGCTGTCGCGCCAATGAGTTTAGTTTTTTCAGCCATTAAAAGGAGTTTGAACCCGAGACAAGCAAGCTTTCTTTATAAATCTAGCACCCGACTTAGTTTTAAAAAGACAAGAACGATCATAAAATCCCGGACGAATGAAAATAAAGTTTCTATGGCTTTCCACTAACGCACTATTGAGATTTTCATATACTGATAAATCAACGATTACGTGGAAAGGTTAACATCCGTTTTGAAGGCGGAAACTGACCTGTCGACTTTTTGACAGGGGTGTTAGCTAGAAGAAATATGATATTCATTCTGCTGCTAAGTTGAAATGTGTAAAATATGTCATCCGCACTTAATCTGTACTACACCCCTATTATATTGAGGTTTTTCCACTCACCCTTTTTGACTGCTTGCCAGTTTCCCATATTATACGTTGGCGATCAGCAATTTATTGTAAAAATTAAATTATGCCGAAAAAAGAAACACAATTGACAGTAATATTTACTTTAGAAGCTCCCTGAATTTTTTACAGCAGCAGTTTACTCAAAAATAAATCCTTATCGGAACTTCGCCTAATAAATTTAACGAAATCAACCCCGTTTTTAAATCATCATGTTGCTAATAAGTTATGAACATTAAAGAAATATAAATCTAACATCATCAAAATCATATCATTCTTTACACAAAAGTCATAATCAAGTTACTTAAGACTTCACTTACATTGTTATCTAGATAGCCATTTCCATCTGTATCGTAAAGGCGAAATGTAACTAAAAAAGAGAAGATAATTAATGTCTCAGGCACAAGATAATATTTTAATTTCAATGAATTTATTAAATATTCATAAAATACAAATTTTTTTTAAAAAGAGATATGATTTTATCCAACACAGAAGGAATTCTAAGAGGTTGTTGTGTTCGTTGAAATTTCATAGAATAGAATTTATTATATAGGTTAAATATACTAAATGAATATTTTTTTGTTAATTTTAAGTTACTGGTCGGAAAATTTTTTAAATGGGCTGTTTCACCTTTTTTTTCTTTACAAAACCCTTTGATAGGTGGATCAACTCTTTTCGATACAGAAATTAAAAACTGTATAAATGGGATATCCCAATATTTTTCCAGTGGGTCATTTGATGACCTCCGGATTATGGGTTGATGACTATCGATATTTACAGCAAGTCTTAGTTTCCAAATGTTTTTTGGCTGTGGAACCCTAAATGATCGATCTTTTTGGCGGAATCCAGATTTAATAATTAAAGATCATTAGAAATTCTAAACACATTAACTAATAAGACTACTATATATTTTGAAAATATTAAATGTGAGGAATGTAATGTTTTGATTTTTTTAACCAAGGGTTGTCTTAAAATTAGGTTTTATGTCCGGCAGTTGAATTCGTAAGCTTAAAACGGCATTTAGTTTAGTTCTAAATTAACTTTTGTTGTATATATAAGTTGAAAATAATATTAAACAAATAATAAGTAAAAGCTGATGTTAAGATAAGGTTATGGTTTCGTTGAACTGAAAACGAAAGGGAATTTTTATAAGAGCTGAGAATGGACATCAAAGAAGCATATTTTTTAATCATTGAATTAATTTTATGTTGAACTGAAAATCTCGACGAGGAAAATATAAATTTAATTTTGTATAAATGCAGATACTTTACAACTCATTGTTATTAATAAAAAATCTATAAATGCCTATTATATTATTAAATTAAGTTATTTCTTTTTTTTGGGCAATTTTCTTTTTCTTTTTGCATAAAAAGAAACGTGAAATTAAATAAATATTGTGTTTTTGATCGGATCTAAAAAATTAAGGGTTCCGAAAATCATTGCTGTTAAATTTTTTTTAACTCCATGGAACACGTTTCGGGAACCTCTGGTCTACAGGTATGAAGACCAGTTTTAATCTAATATGCTTCTTATTTCTACTAGTCAGCGGTGTTCCGAAAAAAAAACTGCTTTAACCACCCGTAATTTTTTAATAAATGTTTTAAAATAAGATTTAAATTCTTACACAGCTTAGCAAAACGTTGCTACAAGATCATTTTTAAGACAAAAAAATGTAATTATGTTTAAGTAGATCACAACTTATAGAGCTAACGTTTCTTAATCTCAGTTTAGAACTTGTTTTCCAATTTCGATCAACTAAAGACGTCAAACACTCATTTGAGATACAACATGCTTTCAAGGGATTCATCTAATGACCAGATTTTCTATTACAAAGATGGTAAACTCAATGAATTGAAAAGGTAGTTTTAAAAAGACTTTCCAGCAATGAAATAAATAACGACACCTAAGTCAAAATTCTTGATGCTCCCATGAATACATTTTGATGGTTCATGTTTGTTTCAAGGAGTGCAAAGTAGATCTACCTCCTCGTAGTGCACTCCGGGCAACGCTCTGCGGCTAAGTGATCTACAGCCTTCAGCAATTTCTTGCTACAATGCAGTTGCAGCCTTCCGCTTATATACAGGCCACGATTGTCTTTCTACTCACTTATACCGCATAGGCCTTTCCACCACGCCTTTTTGTCCACTTTGTAAATCTGGAGAGAAATCGGGCAGGGACCACCTGCTTCTATGTGGGCCCCTTCATGGATACACTGAGTCCTCAAGATATTGGGAAGCAAGAGAACTTTTAAGGGAATGACTTCGGTCTTCTTTCTTTGTTATCCTACGTACATTTGTATTCGTTATTTATTTCATCTTTCTATTTATACCTTTTGCCTTGCCATTAGAAATAAAAACAATGTCTGTTTAAATGCGATTCTTGATGGTCCAACATCATTTGATGGTCACCATCATCCAACATTTTCCATTACGCATTCATGGTTTTTGATGTGCCAACAAACTTCCATCATTCCATGATGGAAAATGCTACTTTAATACTATGATGGTTAACCATCAAGAGACCAACGATACATAGACCAATAATTCATGATGACCCGTGATTGTTCCAACTATACATTTCCATAATATTTTAATGGTAATTCTTGTTGGTTCTTTGGAATGTACCATCAAAACAATTCGGATTTTTTTTTATGTTGGACCATCATAAATCAGTACGAATTCCTACATCGGGATGATGGTTGTTCATGATCGCTCCAACGTTTGATTTTTAAGAAACTATGATGGAAATTTCTGATGCTTCAGCATGAGCAAAGGATCAAAACAAGTTGCTATTCTTATATTTGACCATCATAAATCAATCCGAATTCCTACATTGGGGTGATGGTTACTCATGTTGGTTACCATCAAACAATATAATGGTTCATGACGGAATTATTGATGGTTACCATTAAGACAACGTTGGTCCAAGCTCTGAGAAATTCGCAAAAGAATATTGATAAAAATATAAGTCCTAATACATTGCAGTCTGTAATAAAAAAAAGCTGTTTGTGTGTCTGCCTGTGAATGTGGCTCTTATATAATTCCAGAACCACTTTTGCTTGAATTTTCATCAGCCGGAGAAAAGGACAATTTTAGCCCTTTTTTCCTGCTGTCAAAATCCTTTAATCTTAAAAATCATTTAAAAATTACAAATAGTTGATTGGAGAGACAAGTTTAAAAAATGAGTTTTTTTATTAGGTTTAACACTAAGCATTGTTACAAATAAGACTTCAAAAATATTTTTTTTTCCTTTCCCAATTATTTAAAAGATAATATTAGACACGCTTGTTTACTTACATCTCTGTTCATTCGAAAATTGATTTTATTGCTTGATTTATTTAGTGATGATAATTTAGTTAATTTTTTTTATTCGTTATGTCAGTTAAAATCGAGGATAAGCATGCATGGTACGTGGTGGTTACGTCGCCGCAGTAGTATTTTTAAGGTTATCTGAAAGTTTATTTAGCTATTTGTTTAACATGGTTACTCGAAGCTCTTTCGCAAAGTAAAAAAATCCATAGTTTAAGCGTCTCATATATGAAGCAAAGCTATAATTTTAAACTATGCCATCTTGCCATAAAACTGGGCTTTAGATCGAAAGGAAGTAATTAAACTTTTTTTAAAAATTGCAAGTCTGAGACATTTTCCAAACTAGATGAAAAATATCAAAATAATAGCATTATTCACATATTTTTGCAAATTTTTATAAGTGCAGATAATGCAGCATTGGAGTAAGTTTTTAAATAATATAAAAATTGAACCACAAATGCTTCTATCTTTTCAAAACTGTGACTTTTCACTCGATTGATGTTTTCCATTTTGAGAATAAAAATAGAGGGCGCTGTTTAAAGATAGGCTAAACTTCCCCTAACAGTCCGAAATAACTCTTTCAAACTTAAAGCAGCTATAAAAATAGCATATTATTCGCAAAAAAGCATCATTCCATGCGAAGACAGAGCCTTCGATGTATTCTATATAATAATGTTTAATATTCAGTAGTTTAATTATTATATTAGAATAACAGTAAAATGCATACGTACGTATGTAAAGTAACATAAAAAAAATGAAGCACATTTACTTATCTTGTTTTGTAATGTTAAAAATAAAACACAATTTCCTGTTTGTAAGGGGGAAAAACCAATTTTCTCTCGGATTTCATAACTTAATTCTTCGAGGATGAACTACTATATAATGAGTGAAATTTTCATGAAAAATAAGTATTTATCATAAATAAGTACTTTTTTTTGGAGCTTAATAAAACACCACATCATTGTTTATTAATTTTTAATTAACAGCATCCATCATTCTAGTTCGATTCTTAATATTACTTTTTACGTTATATGGATAAAAAAGATCTGTTTCACAAATCACAAACGTTTTCAATATAAATCCTTTTAATTTTCTTTCAATTTCTATTTTTCACATTGTTTTAAATATGAAAAAGTGTTCAAAAAGAAAAGAAAAGTTTTGTAATGTAAGTTTCGGAATCACTTAAGTTTAATGACAAGAAAAAACGAAACAAATAATCCTGTCCTCGAGAATAACGCATTTCATTCATCCTTTTATAGAAAAATAATAGCATTATTTCTTTATAAATAACAAAGAAAGTCCCGAAATCTTATAACTTTTTGTTTTAGAAACCCCATTTAAAATAGTCCACTACACATTTTTAAAAATATCAAAAGTGTAAGTAAAAGCAGACATATTTGTTACTCATTGCTTCATAGAACAAAATTAAACAAATTTCTCTCTATTTTTTGTTTGTTTGCTTTCATTAATAAAATTTTTTATCAATATTCTTGCGCAAACAACACCTGCCAGTATATTCTAAGCATTAAGAGAAATAAAAAAGTTGTGTTACATTATTGAGTTTAGCTTTTCGCATCTGCATCGCTTTGTATTTATACTTTCCTCGTATATCATCAGTTAAAAGAGTTGGAAAAGTTTCTATTCGCACATTTCAGAGAGATATAGTGCACCTGATCCCCATAAAAATGCTAGCTTTTATTGCTTTTACAAGACCTTATATTAGCACCTTTTTCCGAACATCCCATTAAGATGACTGTCTCATTCAAACATGAGAACAGAAATAATTTTATTCGTTTGAAATACATTTAGTAAAGATTTTTTAATTTTTTATAGGAAAGATGTATTACGTCATGTAATCATTCATTAACACACTTTACAAGAAATATTGAGGAAATATTGAGGCAATTTAAGGTAGTATAGGATAGATAGATAATGTCATGCCATACTTTATTAAGATACTGTATAAAAAAATATAGTGAAAATATTGAAATATAGAGGCAATTTAAAGTAATAAAGGAAAGAAATTATATTATGTCATCCTTTATTAATACGCTGTATAAGAAATATTGAAATATCGAGGAAATTTAAAGTAGTATGGGAAATATATATTCTGTCATGTCATAATTTATAAATATAATGCATCAGAAATATTGAGGAAAAACTGAGGCAATTTAAAACAGTATAAAAAAGATATATTAAGTCCTCATTTATTAATATACTGTATAAGAAATATTGTGGGAATTTAAAGTGGAACAGGAAATTTATATTATGTCATGTTATCATTTATTGATAAACTGTATAAGAATTATTGAGGAAATTTAAAATATCATAGGAAAGATATATTATGTCATTTATTAATCTTGTTAGATTACTATCATGTTATCATTTATTAATGTACTGTATAAGAAATATTCAAGCGTGAATATATAGATATTCCATTAATTTAGATAGAATTAAAATGAGTCATGAAATATTACTAGTACAATGCGTAAAAAAAGCAGAACACCTGTGATAATGAATCGAACATTTAATAATAAAAATAATTATCAATTATAAAAATTTTTTTAATGTAAATACATTTGCATAAATGAATTATGCAATCGGAAGCAAAAAATTGCATTCTTTGTTATTGTTGTTGTTAACTAAACATGTTGATAATCAAACATGCTGAAACAAGTAAAAAGTAAAATTAACAATCAGTGGATCAAACTATCGAAAACTCTTCTTACTTAGCTATTGGAATCATATTTTTCAGATTGCGGCTAATCCCATGTGAAAAGTTAAATAAAACAGTAAATAAAAGTTAAAAAAACCAATAAACAATAAAATTAGGAATAAAAATTAAAAGTATAAATATACACAATTATAAACTAATATTGAAATAAACACTTTCGGAGCTGACGAATCACCATAGAGGTTAATTAGAACAATTGTTAATTTAAAAGAATCACTATCTTGTCAAATAAAACAGTGTCTGACAATGTTAATCTCTGAACACCAGCAGTTTGTTTTCTTTAACAATCAAACTGGTACGATATCTTTCAATTTCACTTATCTCGATAAAGTATTATATGAGTTGGATAACATTTTTGTTATATTATTGAATATTAATATGAAAGCTTTATGCGTACAATGCTTGCAGAGCTTTTCAATAAGAGAGGTTATTTTGATGAATGCTGTATATTTTTTCCATTGTATTTTTAACAAATCTCTTTACAATTTTTGCAAGCAGAATAGAAAATTTATATAAATCATAAAAAGTCGGCATGGTTTAAGGTTTTGAACGCTTGCCTAATATTGAGACATCACAGGTTTAGAATTTGTTGATAAATACTCCCAGTTGACACCGACCACATTATTTACGAAGAATATTCCATGTTGTAGACTGATCACCGGGTTAGAAGCCTTCATTTATAGGCTAACACCATGGAGAGGCTTTTCGTGGTTTTCTCCTCTTTACAATTGAGATCCGGGTTAGCTCAATCAAAAAGTTATCCACTAAAGCGAGTAGGTTCTAATGTCAGTTCTCTTGTCTTATGGGTTGGGTGCAAAATTACTAGGCTTAAAAAATGATAGCTGTAAATCTGAGATCAATCAATATGGGGAATAAAGCATAATATATATATATATGTAATGTTAAAACAATTATATATTAAATATAATCCTTAAATAGAGCATTTATCCAACGCGCAAACGTTTAAAAACCTTTCCCACAAGAAAGTAATAATATTGATCTAATTATCTCAAAAAATGTGATGATGTGGCTTTAGCAGCTTGGGAAATTGATCAGTCCCACGCTACTGAGACCTATTAACATTTAAATATATTGTCCAGAAAGATATAAAAACCCTCTTTCCAAGGTCAAATGTGCTATTC
>NC_092204.1:98688628-98711810 GCF_043381705.1 Parasteatoda tepidariorum | reverse complement strand
ATATACAAAGAGAGAGAGATAAAATGTAATTTAAAACATTCCCTAGAGACTGATCATTTAGCACCTTAACAGTGAAATAATTTTCAAAGTATTTGTAACTAGAATATAGAAATTTTACACGGCACAAGAATATATTTGAAACAGAATAATTAAGTGGCATCATCAGACTAAAGCATTGCTCTTCCATGGTGTCAAATAAAGTATAGGATTGAAAAGTTCTGTCTAAGAGGGTTAGGAAAGAGTTCTTTCTTCAGATTATTCTCGTGGAAATAGAAGGTGCGGCTGAAGCGCTTCACAAGGCTCACTCTAATTAGTTCCTTGTTATCTCTTTCACCAAATGGCCGATCTAATCAGCAACGTCTGATCTGTGAACGACTCAGAGATTCAAAGAATTTTAGAGAATCTTAAATCTTTCGGATTCTCTAGTGATTATAGTTAATTTCTATAGTGATTTTGCACGCGTGTCGGGAAGAAATTCGGTCGTTTCAAACAAATGGTTATTGACTTTTTTCTATTGAACGTAAAGAATAGTGTTAAATTTCTTTTTTGAAATTAAAATTGTATATATGGAGTGATAGAATTAAATGGTGTTTAGCAAATGGGGCTTAAAGCGTAGTTGGAAATAGTTAAGGATATTAATTTGTAGAGAAGGAAAAAAACATATTTGAAAACATATGCATGATCTTTCGAGAAAACAACAAAAACAGAAACAAAATCTAATGAATCCACTGTAAAAGGTTGAAAAATATAAACAAGTTAAAACGGCGGAGTCATTATTAAATGAAGATGGTCAGAAACACTTCATCAAACAATCGAATTCATATATATTTTTTTACATATTTTTTTCTTCTTTGACAAATATTCTTAAAATACATATTATGGGCTATGATTAGGGAACACTCTGCATTTTTAAGTTTTTAAATAAAGAAGTAATTTATAAAATTAAGGGATATTAAGTTAAAGAAAAAGTGATTAATGAAATGCGATAATTAGAAAACACTTTTATTTTTTCTCAGTCAAATGAATTCATGCATCCTATATTATTTGATTTTATTTTTGACAAAGATTTTCAAAGACCATATTATGCTTTAAAGAAGTAGTAATTAATAAAGTGATTGATATAAGTTGTGGATAAAGCTAATGCCATTGTCACGAGTCGCTATAGCTCAAAAGATAGAGCATTCGACTCCAAATCAAGTGATACAGGTTCGAATCCCAGTGGTTACAGGTTGATAAGAATTCTGCACCTGGCTATCAAGGACCACAGTGCGGAAATGAAATCTATCCTCAATGGTAGACGGATCATGGGTTAGATAAAATACCCTTTCTGTTGGGCTAACCGTGGGAGGTTTTTGTGGTTATCATCTCCATGAAACGAAAATGCGGGTTAATTCCAACAAAAAGTCCTGCACGAAGACTGGTTTGTCATAATTCTAAACCCCGGGAGTTCTCTTGTTTTCTGGGTTAGGTTCGAAATTACAAGGCTACGGAACTGAACGTTGATACTCGTAAATTCAGAATGGGGTCTTCTGTTCAGCGCCGGTAATAAAATAATATTGCCAAAGGTCACGGAGATTAATAGAAGGCGATGATTAAGAAAAAAAATTACCAACTTTTCTCAGACAATCGAAATTATGCATCAACTTTTTTTTGACTAGGGTTTCGAAAAACTATATTGTGGGTGGTGACTAAAGGTCTGGTTTCTTAGGACAAGCGCCTTATCTGGGCGTCAGCGGGACGTCAACGTCCCGCTGCCACCAACAAAATACTGGTTTGTTAGCTCAAGGCCTGGTTTCTTAGAAATAGCGCCTTATCTGGGCGTCAGCGGAAAGTTGACGTAGAGCTGACGCTAAAAAAATACTTTTTTGTTAGCTCAGCGTGAGCAGTCGGTCCAACGCAGACATTATCTGTCATTGCGCATGCGTTAATAACGTAAACAAATATTTATTTTGAATTTGTATTGATTTTGTTGTTGTCGACCAGTGTTTTAGAGAACAAATAATGACTTTATCCAAGAAAAAACACATTATAGCTGAGCTAAATGGAGAGTGCTATATTTAATGAAGAAGCTATGTTCAATGTCAAAATCAAAATCCTGGCTGATTTCAAGGCGCTGTTGGATGTTGTCCGCTATTGCTTCTGTGGTTAACGTCACGTTGTAATCCAACTGCAGTTGAGTTGGACGACTATTGTAGTTCAAGATGAGCGTTCGATGACGTATACTATCAAACTCACAAATGGACCAATCAGAGGTTAGCGCTGATTTCCAGCTGACGGCGTCCTGTCCTAAGAAACCAGGCCTTAAGAAAGACTCTGTATTTTTAAGTTTTAATATAAAGTAATTAATGAATTAATTGATATTAAGTCAAGGATAATAAAGCTTTATAATGAACGATGAAATCAGCGATCATTATAAAGACGAAGAAAAAAGCAGTTTCATGTATCATCCTTTTTTTTAATTCATTTCTAATAAGAAATTAATGTATATATATATATATATATATATACATATGTTGANAGAGAGAGAGAGAGAGAGAGAGAGAGAGAGAGTGCTTTCTGATATTGTATCAATAAAGCCAGAGCAAAATATATTAATACAATAGTGTGAGGAGAACTCAAAAATTTTTTTTATAAAAATTACAACAAATAAAAAAAAACACAAAAAGTAAAAATAAGTAAAAATAACACGTAAAAACAGAAAATAAAATAAAATAAAAAGAAAAAACAGTAAAAATAGACTATAAAGCGAGTAGCGAAATCAGAATAGACCGCATCAGATCAACTTACATGGACGGAAATTTTTCAAGAATGATTTAAAAATGTTTTCACAGAAATATTGCCAGATTACAAAATATGAAAACAAAAGCGCAAATCGAGTGTAACAAGAGGGTTTTAAAGTGTCGTTCTTACTGCATTGCTGAAGTGATTTGTTATTCTGTGCATTGATTTGTTAGTTGCCAAGGATGGGCCCGAAATGGATGTGCGCAAGGTAATATTATACTGGATAAATTTAAAAATTGACCATAAATAGTTTTAGAAAATAGATGTTTATTTAAGAAAAAATATAAAATAGAAAAGAGAAACATAAATTGCCTGTTTCGCCTTTGCCTGCGTAAATTGCCTTTTTTTTATTTGATGTAATTTTTATAAAAAATTTTTTTGAGTGCTCCTCACACTATTGTATTAATATATTTTGCTTTGGCTTTATTGATACAATATCAGAAAGCACTCTGTTTTACGGATATAATCGTGTGGGCTGACGAAAAGATTATATCTTTTTCTTTCCGTTTTTTTTCTAGTTTTTTAAATAAAATACCAGCTTTATTATTTTTTTTTAAACTGTTGTTTGTCATTTTTTTACTTATTATTTCCCCCTTTTTTCATATGTCTTTAATTTTTCTCCGTTTTATTCTTCATTTTGAACTTATCAAATTTGTTCTGCTTACTTGCAGCTTAAGCGCAATAAATGAAACTTATTGTTTTTCTTAACTTTCTTCGTGTTTTCTTGTATTTATTTATTTATTATATATATATATGTGTGTGTGTATATATATATATATATATAGTTTCTTTTTGAACGAAAATTACGATATGTCATCATCATTGAGGGTCGCCTTGCATTGGTCGATTGAAAGAAAACTTTATGTTGTTGCTTGAAATGCTTAATTTGGACGAAGAAAATTTTCTTACTGCTCCATAAATATTACTTGGCATGTATGGGTCTTTTTTATAATAATAAAAATACACCCACTCATTTATATAAATTCACTGCAAACATAGCAAAAACTACATATGTATGTATTTATATAAAAACGTAAAGCATCCGTTACATGGCATTTTCTAATAGACACTTGATTTTGCTTGGTTCAGACTAAATATTTTTTTAAAAAATATTTCTTGCATATGCCAATAGACATTTTAAAAAATCATGACAAACCGGTGATTTGAAATTGAACTTTTTAGCGCAAAATAGTGTATTCGGTAGAAAATGCCATTAGTTGGGCGGTTAGTGAATTTTCTTATAATATATTTGCACGGCGAAATTCATTTAAAATTTAGTTCATATGATTAAATAAGTGTCATATATATTATTCAAAAATGACTATATATACCTAAAATATTTCTGGGACATTTTTATAACATTTAAATTTGTCCAGCAAACAAGAATTCATTAGCATCAGCGTCGCTGAAATCGCTTATTATAAAAATATGTTTTGAGACATGTAAATGCTTCTACCAACACAGTAAGTTTGGCGGAGGTGTTCATATACGTTACTGTTTATGGAAAGATCACAGGTTCGAACCTATTGTCTATCATATTCATTCTCTACTTTTCCATATCATGGAAAAAATTATTATGACTTAGCTCTGAAATATTTTTGCGTCATCCNACGATACTACAAATAATTTTATCAAAAAAATAACATATTTTAATTCTTAAACATTTTAGAACACAACAACATTTATTATATATCTAACTCCGTTGCCAAAACGAATTCAAAACTAAAACTTATAATTTTTCAAAACACGTTCAAATAAATTATTTAAATTTTATGTCTCTACACACTCAAACTCAATACATTGAATGAACAAGAATTTCTACTTCTCGGACTAACGATATCGGACAAGTGAAAAAACAATTGCTTGAACGATCCGGCAAAGACATAGTCGTTCACACATTTGTCGTCCGATTTCGTCGGTATCGTGTCGTGTAATGAAAAAGCGCCCTAAGGGTTAATGACGTTACTTGAAAATAAGTCAAGTCTTTAAAAAAATTCTTTTTTTCTTCCTTTTTGATCATTGTAAATTAGTATTATTTGAAATTTAATATCTACTAACCTTCATTTTTGCTTCATTCTTGTTTTTCTCAATGTGAAATAGTTCCTCTCTCGAAATTGTAGGATGCATAGAAGGTTCTTCGTAAATCAGAAGCCACCAAAACACGGACCATAAGCAAGTTATTGAACCTACAATTCAGGTAACATTCATGTGTCTAATGAAATCAAAATAAGCAGTTAATTCAGATATATATATATATATATATGTATAGGGTGATTCTAAAATATAGGACAAAATTTTACGAAGTGATAGTACAAACCCAAGCAAACAATTTTTATCAAAGAATGCATGGTCGAAAACAAAACGCAAAGGTGCTGGCGCATTTGGAAAGTTGTTTGATGCAAACGATGCATTTCGTTCCAGCAAAACGCAGCACCAACTCATTACGTTCAAGAAGTGCGAAACAATGTGGATGTAACCTTTCCAAACCAATGGATTGGGCGAGGTGATCCTACAGCTTGGCTACCGTGCTAGCCAGATCTTTCATGTCTGGATTTCTTTTTGTGGGGACAGCTGGATCCTCTTATGCATTAGACTCCCATTGAATCTGCAGAAGAACTTGTCGCAGAGCTTTCGGCCGCTGCAGGGAAAACTCGTGATATGCCTGGTGTGTTTCAGAATGTTAGCCTATGTTTTCTTCGCCGTTGTACAGCGCGTATAGCCGCTGCCGGCCACTGTTTTGAACACTTATTGTAATCACATGCCATTAAATTTGCTTTTATAACTTAACTTCATCGTTCTTTGTTTGTTTTTGCCTTATATAAGAACATAAACTTTGACGCAATCTAGCGGTTTTGCGTTTTGTTTTTGACCATGCATTCTTTGATAAAAATTGTTTGCTTGGGTAAGTACTACCACTTCCTAAAATTTTGCCCATCTTATTAGAATCACCCTGTATATCAGAGTCACCCTGTATATCTTTTCAGAGTAGATAAACTTTCAATTTATTGTAAGTTTATTTGAAGTAGAAAAGATTTCGATTTGATGTAAGTCAGGCAAAGTTTATTTATCATTTTTTCCATGCGATCTGGCTGCAGTGTCTTGCGAAAGAAAATATGTAAATGACAATCTTTTAATGATTAGTTTTGCAATAATTAAAAACCACTCATAGATCCTTAAAAATCCGTTATTAGATGAAGTGCGTTTAACGTAGCACCTTTTTGATATATGAAGGTAAATGATATATCTATAAAATGTATTTTAATAGTGTAGAATTTTAGTTGTTTACGTTTATGTTAAGTAAACATTTAAACATGATATAGTTACATCTTCACGAATACATTGTTTCCTTAGAGTTGCGATAAATAATAACTGTCGTTGTTTAATTTTATATGTTTTTAGTGAAAATCATCATTTTCAAAATGGAAATATCTTACTATGGTACATACATTATTTAAAATAAGAAAAATCTGCGTTTCATAGTGGAAAGTAACCATCTGAATAATAGAAAACAATGATTTTGTAGATAAAAAAATACTAATTAGTTATAAAAAATGGTTGACGGTATTCTCCTTAATACTACAAAATGTCCGTTTATGATTAAATATAGAAAGTGCCCGTTTTATAATTAAAAATAATTAGAATGACAAACCTTTTCTTGTGTGCATATTTTCAAGCACATTTTTTACTATTGAGAAAATTACTTTATAGTAAAATAATTCTTTTTATTGTATATGGTTTAGTGAGCAAAAAAAATTTTTTTACCAAAGAGAATTTAAGTGTAAATGTAAATGATCCAAATAAAACTATTTCAGTTAACTGTATAAGACTTAAAACAAAAATAAAAGTGATAAATTGAAAGTCTTGTTAAGTTAAAACAACTTCCACTCCAGTATTTTAAATCGTTTTAAAATTTAACATCACAAAAAGTAAAAACTTTAACGTTACGAAAAATTTTGCCTTAAAGCAAATTTGGGGATTATAAAATCTAAATGGTTATAATAAAAGAACGTTTAAAGTACAGTTAGTTACACTACGAATTTTCAAGTTTAGGTAATTTTAATTACACATATAAAATAGAAAATAATGAAAATAAAATAAATAAAAAAAAACGCTCAGCATAAAGAGTAACTAGTAGACGGATTAAGATGATTTTACAAAAATGTACAAAATTAACATAAAATTCATTTTAAAGACCTTTCATTTTTAATTTATTTTAACGTACTTGTAAATATTGCGAAATAAATTAAATTGTCAACAGTCATTTTATTTTATTTTATAACCGTCGTTGAATAGCCACCCAGTTTTTTTGGGTTAACGACTACTAATGTTCAACTCCGTATCCTTGTAAGTTTAAACCCACTCCAGAAAACTCTTGGACCAAGTATTGGTAGAAATTTGCCTCAATGGAGGACTTTTGGATGGAACTAATCCACATTTGCATTACATGGAGAGGAAAACCACAAAAACCTGACTACCACTGAGGATATTTTACGGCAGCACTGTGGTCGGTGCAAGCCTGATTCGTATCGACCAACCATTGCTGGGATTCGAACCGGGTTAACCTCATTGGAAAGCGAACACTTTATCCCTTTTGTGAATGTCTCTTAAAATGCCCAACTAAGCGTGGAAATTAATCTATCAAACGAAAAGTGTTAAGAAGCTTGAAATTTCTCTCGAGCTATATTATTATCATCTGATGTAGTCTTTATGACGTATTAAAGAGAAGATTGTTGTTGTTGTTGACGTATGCCTGTTGAGGCAGAGGGGAAGCGATTATTCTTGTTTTCCAGTGGCGCCATCTATGGCCAAGAATTCGACTTCTGCCACACCATACGTCACACCCGTTTGCAGGGCGGATCCATTCAAGTTGTTGTTGTCTAGCGGAGCTAGACCAGGTTCATGAGTCCATTCATCCTCAGGAAATCAAAAAACAAGACCGGGTCTAGCAGAAAATCCTCCTTTTCAAAATCCACACAGCTAAGGAGGTGGGCTGGGCTGGCTGCACTGGAGAAACATTTGTTGCAGGTGGGATAGACCTTTCGCTGCTGTTCATGACTCATGCACTTTATGTGACCGGTGATGAATCTAGAGAACGCGGTCTGATCGCCTCTATTATCTCTGAAGGTCAAAGCACGACCCGGCTTATCCCTAGAGTACCAGATATGTACTGGGGGAGTATTCCAGACAAGCTGGACACCTTTCTTTCCAATGGAGTGAATTTCCGAGGATGTGAGTGCCAAACATTCCGGCAGAGGTTCATTTGTGCCAAGTTTTGATAGCGAGCCAGCGATCTCATTCCCGTATAGACCAACGTGGGAAGGAATCCATTGCAAATAAATATCCCGCTTCACGGAAAGTTTACTGAAAGTTGTAGGATTGCCGTTTCAGCGCTATCGCCGACTCTGGGCCATGCACTCAAATATTGGATCGAGCTTCTACTATCCGTTAGGATTCAGATAGGGTCTAGCAGCGAATCCTCTTCAATTGCATGCAGTCCTGCCTCTATAGCAAAAAGCTCCGATCGGAAAACAGAACAAGAATCCGGGTTTCTCATTTTAATGTTGATATCGCCATCAGGTCTCTTGATGTAGACTCCACTTCCAGTACGATTTCGGTCGTCCCAACTACCATCTGTATAAGCGCAGAGGCCCTCCTCTGGGATGTTGTTAATTATATCGAGAGCCAGTTGTTGCAGCAATTCAGGAGCGTCTGAAGTTTTATTTGTGCTTAATGCCAAATCCGGACTGAAGTGTACTCTTGGAAACCCACGTGAGGGGTCAAAGCAAGTCTTAAGGGAATGTTGTTCGACTTCTAATTAGACTGTATTTAGGGAAATTGCACGTGAAAAAGGGCTATCTCTTCTTAGTCCCTGATTATTGGTTCAATGTAGGAGGTAGTCAGCTGTTCTTTGCTGGGCCCCATAACTAAGTAGTTTACTAAAATATTTAATTAGACAATTCTCTCTTCTTATATTTAATGGCGGAAGGTTTGCTTCAAATAACACAGTTTCACCAGGTCAGGAAACATCCATTCATTCATCCACACATCGTAATTTTGACTTGAATCAGAGAACGATCGATCTCCAATCCAATACCCCAAGAGGTATTTATTTGTTATGGGAACATGGAGGACTTTCGCGACTCGACAGATTTAACATGCACCAGTCACTTTACTACACGGGGAGTCTTTGGCCGGCGGGGTTCGAGCCCACGAACTCTCAGACATGGGCCCAGTTCCCTACCGACCAGGCTATCAAGGCTATTAATTATTCATAATCGCTAGCGTGTGATCTCTTTGAATATCCCGCTTTTATTTAGAAATATTCTTAAAAGAAATAACCTATTTAATAATTGAAAGTGTCCGTTTTGTATTAAGTTTTTTTCCTACTAAACACTGTAAAATATCCGTTATACATTGTAAAAAATCCCAAGTTATGAAAAATGTCCGGTTGCTAGTGGAGAGTAATTATTACAAATTAGACAATTTTTTTTCGATTGCATCAAATAAAACATTATTTTAAGTTGAATAAAATTAATGAAGTAGTTTTTCTATTTTGTTATAAAATAATATGCTTGTTATGAGAGTAAAAAGAGAATTAAAATGCAAATAAAACGAAACTAAATAAAACTATTCTATATTTTAAACTGAAGTGCAAGTTTAACTGCGTCAGATGATAAAAATGCTTCCATCTAGAAAAGACAACTAACTTAAAAAGTTTTTGCAAAATAAAACACTCACTTAAACTCGAGTATTTCAAATCGTCTCTAAGTCCAAATTGTAAATAGCAAAAAAATTAAGTATTTAAAAGCTTTTACGTTACGCAAAAACCGAAAAGCTTTGCATTCAGGAAAATTTGTGGATTAAAGTAAAATCTAAATGTTTACAGTAAAAGAACGCTTTACAAATTAAGAGATTTTAAAGTGGAACTAGTTACGCTGCAAATTTTTAAGCTTCGGTAATTTTAATTACATACAAAGTTAAAAATAATAAAACTGATAAAAAACACTCTTAACATCAAAGTAATTACTAGATAGATATTATAATTAATTTTTAAAATGGCTTTACGAACACTCAAAGAAATAAACGAAAATACGTTTCATTTTAAAGACAGTTCGTTTATTTTATTTTAACGCACTTACGCGTTCGCAAACACAGCTGGATAAATGAAATCAGTAACAGTCACTTGAGAATGGCTCTTCAATGTTCAGCTAAGCATGGAAAATCACGCATTAAACGATAAGCGTTAAAAGGTTAGAGATTTCTCCGGAAGCCATTATTATCTGATGTAGTTTTTATGATGTATTAGAGAGATGATTAATTATTCACAACTGAAAGCATCTCTCTTTGTGGATTTCCCTTTTGCTCTGAGCATGAGTTTAAATATTTTGTTTCAATATGGAATAAGATGGCAGGCGAGTATTGTTAGTATACTTTTGGGAGTTATTGATGAAGAGATTGGGTAATGAAAACAGTTTTTATTTCTGGAATCAGCTGTCAAACACTACTATATTTGAAGAAAATATTCAACAGGTTTTATTCTTAGGACTGAATAAAAGCAAATTATAACTTTGTTAAAACAGAAAATGAACATAAAAGACTAAAGATAAATTTTTTTATAGAAAGTTTAAATATTTGTTGCTAAAACTCGGTTAATAATGTTGTTGCTGTCGTAGGCCATTTAGGCAAGTGGTGCGATAGTTATAACGCCACCTATGGCGCCACCTATGGCCAAGAATTCGATTTCTGCCACACTCATACGTCACAACCGTTTATAGATTCATACATCAAGTAAATTCATCCGAATATAGTAATTTTGACCTGAATCCGAGAACTATCCATCTCCAATTCAGTACTCTCAGAAATATAATTAATTATGGAAGCATGGAGGACTTCGTGACCCGGCAGAATTAACGTGCATCAGTCACTATTTACTACAAGGGGAGTCTTTGGCTGGCTGGGTTCGAACACCCGTTCTCACGAACATGAGTCCAGCTCCCTGCCAACCAGACCTCTGTTACTAATAAATCCATTATTACATCAATATTTTTGCCATAAGTTTTATTTTACGAAAATGTGATTTTAAGAGCTGTAGGCAATAATTGTTTGGGGGGGGGGGCCTTTTCTCTACCAAACGTATGTTTTTAAATATCTATACTATTTAATGTTACTGGTTTTAAAGATAATTTAGTAATCTATATAAACTTAAAAATAATGTGGAACTTTGATGAGCAAAATTCTTTCAAACTTTCTTAATTTAAATTTTTGGGCTAAATGAATTGGGGATAAATAAAAACTTCAGATAAAAACTGAAATAAAAAATGGGAAAAAAGAACTTATCTAATTTCGTTGAAAGCATTAATGGCTAAAAAAATTACTTTTCACGCTTAATTTCTGAATTGTTTCTTATAACGTGAAAATTTAGTTCTATTTTCACCAGAAGCTTGAAGTTTCAGCTATGAGTTTTTTAAAAAAAAGTTGCAGTTTATTTTAGAATTATATGGCACTGATTTCTTTTAGAAAATATTCCATGTCCAAAAAGTATAGATTTCAAGGAACCAATTTGTTAGATTGTTTTTTTTTTAATAATTTCATCAAACGTTAAGCGATTTGATCAGACATTCATAATCTTTGTCCCAATTTCAAATTTGTGTGATTATGTCAAAATCAGTTTCTTTACTGGCCAGACTAACTTCAAATTCCAGAAACATTTTCCTCCAAAATCTGATTAGAAAATGAAATCTGATGCTTCGAGAGCGTGTTTTGACTTTTTCTACGGTGCAAATGTATAGGATAAGTTTATTAAGTGTCAATGTAATAATGTTATAGCATAACTTTCAGTAAAACAGAAGGTTTCGACTGTTATTTTAAAAACTAAGTCTAAGCTCAATTCCAAAGTGCGTGACACCATTTAAAAGTATGACTTTTGAAGAAAATATTGAAGAAAATATAGTTATTATGAATATAGAAAAATATAGGTATAAATGAATATTTAAAAAATATAGGTTTTGCCGATTAAATTTTAGAAATATATATCCTTGAAACGTCAAAATTTCAGTCCCATCTTATACTTCAAATATAATAGATCGACTATGTGGTTTGTGGAATGATTTAAGTCTGAGTGATGATAGTGCAAATGAGAGTGATATATTTCTAAAGCGTTAGAATTAAGTTTTAATTTATATTAAACATACCATTTCGACCATCATTTACGTAGTAGAAACTCAACTCTAAAGTGTATGACACCTTTTTAAAGAATGACTTTTGTAGAAATGTATTCGCGAAAATATTAGTTTTAAAAATACTGCTGAGGTTTTGCGATGCAAATTTGAAAAATAAACTCACCCTGTGACGTTGAATTTCAGTCATATTTTCGCCAAAAACATAATATTTCGACTATCTCGTATAACGTAAAATTCCAGTCAAAATTTCGCTTAAAATATATTTCAACTATTCTGTGTAACGTCAAATCCCAGTCACATTTTCGCATAAAACTTAGTATTTTGACTATCCTTTGTAACGCTAAATTTCAGTCACATTTTCACTTATAACATAATATTTCCACTATCCCGCGTAACGCTAAATTTAAATTACATTTTCACCTTAAACATGATATTTTAACTATGATGAAATATGTTTATAAAGCACCTGTGCAAAAGTTTGCTTAGTTTTAAATTTAAGCACGAGATTTTGATTATCATTTACATACAAATAAAAGTGGCGCTCAACTTTAAAAGTACTTTATAATAACATTTTATCGAATGATCGATTCACAAATAAGCATGTCACCAATTTTAAATGGAAAGTACTAAGATTATGTAAAAAATGACAAGATTTCACACTGATTGGAATAATTGCTTTAAATTAATTAAAACAGTGAAAGATTTCGAACGCAAACGAAAAATAATATGAAAAAAAGGATAAATATTAAACTATGTCATAAAACTCAAATTACTAACTATTCTCCAACGAATTCTCTTCTCTCTTCAATTTTATTCGAACAGAAAATGTAACTCATTTTCAGTTCTTGTTCGAAAACCTTTTGAAAAATTTGACAAATAGGAATAAAATCTCTTCTTTGATTGGTTCAGGCTTGCGAAGGGAAAATATTCTCGTCTAAAGAGGATGTTCCAGTACAAACGGTAAATGAAATTGCATTCCTTTTCTCATGCTTTCTCAAATAAAAGGTAAAATGTCACCCTCTTCTTCGAGAAGAATTCTCTCGAAGATTCTTGCCATCTTTTAGAGTAGAATTTATTCTTTCTTTTATTTTGTGTCATTAAAGGTGTCTTCAATCAATGGAAATATCGGAAGAATATTTACACTTATTACTTTTTTTTTGTTGCTGTTCTATGCATTTCGAATAATGGAATTTTTATATTTTTAATAAACCCATTTTTCATATCATTATTTGAAAAGTATATTTTCAAAAGTAGATTTTTTTCAACGACTTTCGAAACGAAAATGAATGTTTATCAAAACTGCTGTTAATGTTGAGAATATTTTGATATAAAATATCTTTTCTTATAAATAGTTTTATATATAGTTATATTTTATGCATATAGTTACAGAGTTACATGTAGCTTTAATTTATGCGTTTTTCATTCAGAATTAATCTGAATATAAACGAATTTTAAATCAGAGTTTGGGACTGCAGTAAATACATTTTCAAATGTAATATCATATATCTTTATACAAGTTTTTTGAAGCTTCGTATTTTCTTTCTCAAACTAATTTATTTTAAAGGAATGCAAATAACTTTGATTTTAGTATTTGCATAGGTGATTACATTTAATGCATTGTATGTTTTCATGGAAAAAAATTGAAAGCATTTCATGAAATAACATATAACCAGCAAATGCTTTACAAACCAATACATTCAAATTGTTTCACCAATATAATGTTTTTTCTCTTCTAAAATACTAAATTAAGTCATTAAAAGGATGCATATTACAAATTAAATGACTGAGGTTTAATTGAATGTTATGTAATGGAGAACGAAAAGTTTTCTAGTTTAGTAGTAGTTAAAAAATACTTAATGCGAATTCTCTCCTCCCCCCCTCCGCTGTAGAAAACAAACATTTATATATTTTTCACTTTTTTTGCAAACGATTTAGAACGGACTAAACAGTTTCGGAACTATGCGCCATGCAGTTCCTAAGACTGACATTTTTTCCCGTTTTGTTTTTTAAATAGTGAGCATTAGACATGGTTTAAAGATAAGAATAATCAAATCATTCTTAAGTCGGGTAAATTAGAAATCAAAATTTAAAGCAGGTCAGACAGTAAGTATGAATGTTTCATTTCAACTACAGATAAATATCTAAAGATATTCTACTCTAATGTTAGAACTTGTAAAAAAGCAAAGAAATTAAAGCAGCGACTTTTCCCTAACTATTAACTACTAATTGAACAATGAGTGTATCGTTTGCTTTTACCATTTTTGATTCCATTAATAAAATTATCTTTAATCGTTTAATTAGTTGTTTTATTTTAATTCAATAAATATTCGTCCTTTAAAAGATTCGGAGTGTTAGTGACATAGAATGCATCAACATTTTTTAGCGTAAGAAACTATTTGATTTCAATGTTTGAGCCATAAGCGATAATGCCTAAAAACGATCCACTTTGACATCATCATGACAGTTTTCTTGAAGCTTCTCCTGACCATACTGACCACTGCTCCCTCTAGTAACATTTAATGAAAATGGTTAGTTGATACAGTTGATTAAAATAGTTGACACTCTACCACTTCTAATTCAGTCTATGTCATATTTTTATTTACTTAATTCGATTATGTTTTTGAATGAATAAACAGTAATTCTTTGTGATTTATTGTCTTAAGGCCTGGTTTCTTAGGACAGGACGCCGTCAGCTGGAAATCAGCGCTAACCTCTGATTGGTCCATTTGTGAGTTTGATAGTATACGTCATCGAACGCTCATCTTGAACTACAATTGGCGTCCAACTCAACTGCAGTTGGATTACAACGTGACGTTAACCACAGAAGCAATGGCGGACAGCATCCAACAGCACATTGAAATCAGCCAAGATTTTGATTTTGACATTAAACATAGCTTCTTCATTAATCATAGCACTCTTCATTTAGCTCAGCTATAATGTGTTTTTTCTTGGACAAAGTCATTATTTGTTCTCTAAAACACTGGTCGACAAAAACAAAATCAATACAAATTCAAAATAAATATTTGTTTACGTTATTAACGCATGCGAAATGAGAGATAATGTCTGCGTTGGACGGACTGCTCACGCTGAGCTAACAAAAAAGTATTTTTTTGGCGTCAGCTCTACATCAACTTTCCGCTGACGCCCAGATAAGGCGCTAGTTCTAAGAAACCAGGCTTTGAGCTAACAAACCAGTATTTTGTTGGCGTCAGCGGGACGTTGACGTCCCGCTGACGCCCAGATAAGGCGCTAGTCCTAAGAAACCAGACCTTTAGAAGTATAATACTTTCTGATCTATTTCAAATGTTTTATTTTAGATTTCTGTTCTATTATAAGCAAAAAGTGTTTCTTTCATGTTTTTTTTACTCTTGTCTATTCACATTTATGTAAAATTTTGCTATAAACAGAGAAAAGATAAATGTATGTTAATAACGTTTTCCGTATTTATTCTTCTAAATTGGTTTGAAGGGAATAATTGTGCATGCTATCCATGAAATAAATATAACAAAAAGAAAAATGATAGAACTCAAAATATTTGAAATAAATCGTAATTTACTTTACAGTATGTACTTTTGTCATCAAAAACACGCGACATCCTAAAAGAATTAACATATAAGCATTTCACAGAAGTAAAATAAAATTGATACCCAAATAAATACAAAGAACTTCATAAACTCGATCAAAAACAAAAAATGAAAGCGATAAGTTCATCATTCTAACTAGTATTGCCTTTTGCCGTAAGATAGCGCTAAAAACGTTATGGCCTAAGTGTTGCCATTTTTGCACGCATCCGTAAGAAATCTGAAAAATCATGTCGCTTTTTTATATGCTCTATCATTAGAATGAAAACTTTTGATATCTTTGTTTGCGGTTTTATTTTTACTATTCTTTTCTTGCTTTTAAACTAATTTTTTTGGTTCATTATGAAGCATATATGTTTGATAGGCACGATTTTAAGTAAAAAAAAAAAAAAAAACGTGTTATTTCGTATAATTGATAAACCCGTTTTGCATATTTACCAACTTTAAACTACATTTTCATTTTTGTTTTTAGTAGAATTAATCATTGCCCATTGTTAAGGAAAATAAAAATAAATAAATTAACAGTAGTAAATAACATAAGATATTTATTAAGTTGTAGATTTTTTACTCATCAAATCTGCACAGTAGAGCGTCTTTAAGTGTTATTCTTCTATGATTTAAATATATTTTTTTTAAATATTTTATTTCATAACTGATGTTGAAAAGCCAACCCAATTCCAAGTTTACGACTTTCGATGTTCAACTACATTGCCAATAATTTTGAACCCAATCCAGAAGACAAGGGAACTCTTGGACGATGTATTGGGAGAAATTTGCCTCCGTGGAAGACTTTTGGATGTAACTAATCCGCATTGCATGGAGAGGATGAAAACAAAAACCTCTCACGGTTAGCTTACGGCAACGCGATTCAAACCCATGATCCGTCCACCACTGAGGATATTTTAAAGTCAGCACTGTGGTTGGTTCGAACCGGGAGCAGAATTCATATATATCATCCACCGCTGGCATTTACATCTCCTCATTTACAGGCGAACGCTCTATACACTGAAATAAGGCGGTTCTTATATTGTTAATTTTATTTTATCTTATAACAGGCATTAAACAGCCAACCCAATTCTGAGTTTACGACTATCAATGCTCAACTTCGTAGTCTTGTATTTCTTATTCCAACCCTGAAGACAAGGGAACTTGCCATTGGTGAACCTATCTTCGGTGAACCTATCATTTATCAGCCATTGGTGGAACCTATCTTTCTTTCGTGGAGAACTATTTAATGGATCTAAGCCACATTTGCGTTGCATGGAAAGTAAAACCTAGAAAACTAGCCATTGACGGGATTCGAACCTGGGTTAACTCAATGAGAGGCGAATGCTCTATCCCCTCAGCCACCGCGGATCTTATATTTTTTATAGACAGTCTTTCTACTTGTTGATTCTACGCAGAATGAAAGAAAACAATATTTTAACGCATATTTATGTACAAACCTTAATAAAAAAATTTTCAAAGTAATAAAAAAATACATTTAAACTTATTAAATTGCTTGAAAAGACATTATTCTTCACGTGGAAAGTTCAGAATTGAAAATAAAGGTACGTCTCGTAACTTATTCTTCCCAACGTAAATGATCCCCTTTGTTTTTTTGAGATAACCATAAGTGTACTTTAGTGGTAATCATCGCAATAAAAAAAATGTTGGCAATATTTCTAAAGACATGGAAAAAAAGTGGATCGAGAAGTGTATTTCATTCTAAATTGAGATTAGTGGTGGGCAATAAAGTGAAAGCTTACATTCGAGTTTGTCCTCGGGGCGACCTCCTTCTAAAAGTGAAAGATAGCAAACGATATCCTTCAGAGGAACACGCAAGGAATATACATCAACATGACTGCTGGCTTTCCGAAGAGGTTTCAATTCCACTAGAAGAAGATACATTTGAAAAGATGAAGGAATTTGTTACTTTACGAACACACATTTTTAAAATACATTAAATGAACATTTGGGGAATTTTAGATAGAAAGATTATGAATCTAACAAAGTACTATTTAACCAGGGATCTGTCCAGACATTTTGTGAAAGGTCCTGTTTTCGTAAAATTGTGAAAAAAACTATTCATAATTTGTGAATATAAAATAAGCGTTAAGTCACATTCTTTCAACCAGGTTCCTGATATTGTGAATTTGTGCAAATAGGGTCCAGTTATTGCAAAAATTGCTAAAACCCTTTTCAAGAAGTTTTTAAATTGTAAATAGATACAAGATTCTGCTCAACAATTGCTACCTTTAAATTAGAGATGCAACATACAAATATTTGGTATTTAGCCTATACGCAGAATATTCATTTCGGGCGAATAATGGAAACAAAATCATTCACATTTTTAATAATTTCAATTCACATATTTTAAATAACACAACTTAGTAATGTATCACTTTTAATGTGTTACGTATTAAATAAACTTAAACAACTCTTAAATTTTTAATATTTTATTTAAAAAATTGCCAGAAATTAATTTTTATGCGCATAATATTCTATTAACTAATTTTATGAATAAACATAAATGGATCAATTGTTTATTTACAAAAAAAAATTATGATTTAATATTAATAAGAATGTGCACACGCTGCTTGTAAAAGTAGAATCATTTTCTTAGAATACTACTTTTGGAATTTAAACTTAGGGAAACTTAGTTTGTCTCGAACCGTCTTTCTCTCCCCCCCCCCCCCGGAAAGGGCTTNAAAGGGTTTATTCGATTAACAAAACAATAATGAAGATAAACAAATTTGTGAAGGGTCCGATTAAAAGGTAAATTATTGTGTGAAGGGTCCGTTTTTATGAAAATATATTTTGTGAAGGGTCCGTTAACGGACCCAAATTTCTTCAAAACAGGCCCTTGATTTAACTGAAATACTGTGCTGATATATATTACATTTCCAAGTTAACACTACACTATCGGATTAAATTACGGTTTCAACTACCAGCAATTTGGGTGCATCATCCGTTGACCGCAAAATTATCCATTTTAACCGTCAAGTTCATTTTTACCGAAATATACTATACCGTAATTTGTACAATAATATTTATTTAAATAGAGTGATTCAATGATTTTATGGTAATTATTATAGTAAAAATTACGGTACATTAGATTTTTTGTTTCGTAACTTGTTTCGGCACAAATGTATTATTAAGGTAAAATTGACCGACACTCTGAGTGCCGGTACTTTTCACCTAAATTTGATCCAGAATTTTTTATAGAGTACGTTACAGTTGTTACACGTTATAATAAAGATGTAATATACTAAAGATAATTTTTTCCATTTTTACTCATTATAACATATGTTGAAAGGTATAAATGCGTTTTGTTATTTGCAGATATTTTGGAATATAAAAAGCTAATACTTAACTTTGTACAAAAACTCTTTATCCAACTTTATCTTTGAGACCTGGGTAATGGGGGCATAAAAAAACTCGAACGGTAATATTCGTAAAATCTCCAGACAAAGCATTTTATAATATATATTTTTTTAAATGGTTCCAAAAAAAAGAAAGAAAAAAAAGACAAATTCATAGTAAAGAAAAAAAAATTCTTGGCAACAAGGGTGAGTTTAATAGCAAAAAGAAATCGAACATCGTAGCCCAGGTGTTCGATTCGCCTTTTGGATTCTTTCGGTTAAAGTTAAAATACGACCAAAGATCTAAGATTTTCTTCTTCTTTTTTTGTAATTTTATAATATTATAAAAGTGCGTTATTTTTTCACAAAGCACTGGGTTTCTATCGTGATGCTAGTCCACTTTGGGAGAGTTTGATTATTAACTAGCATCTCTTTCGAACTTTCAAACATTTTCAAAGAAAACTTAGGAACTTTGGTAAGATGAATTAATAAACCTAAATCATACTTAATGTATTTAAAAAAAACTTAAAACTTTGCGAGCTGTTAAGATGCAATCATGGTTTATTTCATGGTTTATCGTGACTCAAAATTACTTTTGGTCTAAAAATATCTCGACCTATTTGAAACATTAAAAAAATTTCAACACGTTCCAAAATATAACATTTTGTAATGTTTTTGAGAAAATATTGTTATAATATTTGTCGGAAATAGAAATAAGAATTTAATAGACCATACATTAAAGAGTTTTCATTTTAAACAAGTTACTTATGAAAACTTTGTTATTAAATCCAATTGAATTTCATCCATATGCTTTGAAAAATAGATACTCAAAATTCACGAAATATTCTTTGTTTTTAACGAAACGTTACCAATAAAATGCTTTGATTTAATATTTTGTTAAATATAGATAATTACTGTTTTCACTAGTTTGATCATAAAAATCCCCTCCCTTAAAAATATATACATAAAAACTATTGATTATGAAATACTATTCAAAATAAAAGTAGAATATTCGAACGAGTTCTTAGTCATCACCACACTGTAAACAATTCCTTATCAAATTTCGGTAAAATCCCTTTTTACCAAAACAAACAACAAACAAAAATCTGATATACCATAATTTTTGCAATTATTATTACAATGATAGTACAATAATTATTAAAATAACTAAATCACCCTAATTCAATAAATATTACTGTAAAAATTAGAATAAAATATTTTATGATCAAAATTGATTTTATAGATGATGCACCCAAAGTGCCAGTATACTTTATACCGCAATTGATCCGAAGTTTTATGAAGATGATTTAAATTTGGGAAACATTTGATTAAAAAGTACTTTAACTCCACCATCCCGTAGTAAAGTGTAACCAGCTTGTTATGAAATAAGATTAAAAAAAAGTTGGAGAATTGCTAGATTGCACTGACATGGCATGTAAGTAAAAAAATATTCTTCTCCAAATATTTAAGAGTACGCATTGCATGAAAAAATAAATAACTTCGTAATGGAATAATTGTTATAAAAACAAACTACAGATTGAGGATTTGTGAGTTTTATTTGCTGGAAGTTTAATTGACATTAGTTGTAGATTTTAAATTACGAGTACAAATTTAAATTCATTCTGAATAAGTTGGTGAAATAATTTCGATTTTGAAACATTTAATTGTCATAACAAAATACTGAACACTTGAATGGAAATTCTGAATGCTTAAGTAGCTAACAAATAACTTTGAAAATAATCCTTTTCACAACTAATTAAAGAAGCTTGTTTTAAGTATTCATCAATTGTGTGTAAAATCAAAAACACGATAGTCGATCACTTAATTTTAAAAGGTAATTAAGTTTTCGCACTTTAATACTTCCTTAATTAAATAACTTGAGACAAAATAATAAGCTATTTTCCGTCAGCTAGCTATGAAAGTTACTCTTAATTGGCATTTTATGAACGAAGTGGTTTAAAAAGTCTCGGAAAACTATCAAAACTTTGACACTATATCGTTGTTATTTAATGGAAGTAGTTTTTGAGATAGCTTAAGGTGAAACATATGGCATGAAAATGAAAGAATTTCGGGATTTTAAATCCGTAATTAAAGTTCTAGATAAGTAAGAAAATTATTGATAATAGAGTAAGTTTTACTACACACTATGTGACGCAATTTTTCTATATAAAAGTTTATTATTATCTGGAAATTTTTTTTTAAAATCCATAAATGAATGGCTGAAAATGAATCAAACTTCGACATCATTCTTTGTCGATTCTTCATCTCGAAGAGAATTCGTTATTATAGTTTAAGGATGTAAAAGAATCGCTTATTAAAATCAGCAATTCTGCACTATAATATTTTTTCTTTTATAAATACAATAAGCAATCAAAATTCTATTTTTGTTAAAAAGATATTTGGAAGAATCTTTTTTGGAGCAATTTATTATTTTGAGCAATATATTTAGAGCAATTTTTTTTGTTCCAATTATATTTATTTGCAACACCCTACCAGATAAAGTGGGAAAATAAAACATTATAAATACGTAAAATAAAACGCAATCCGAATAAATGCATTTTACAAATTAAAACAATCAAATTACATATAACTTTGGAAGAGCATTTTAAATAAATAATTCCAAGAAACTGAAGCAGTAAGATATTACCTGATAGAAAATTTGATAAGGTTCAAAAAAATATTTTCAGTCTTTATTTATTCATTCATTTTTTTGAAGCGTATCAAGTTTTCTATCAGGTAATATGCAAATGCATGTTATCTGATATGCGATGTAAAAAAAAGTAACGATTTAATTTAAAAGTTTCTGTGCGAGATGTCGTAAATTAAAGTTGCCATTGCTCATTTTGGAGAATAACTTGACAATTATCCAAGCTGCACCACAAAATTTGGTCTAACCTTCACACAAACAAAATTTCTGCATATATAGACCCGGTGAAACGAAACAAGAACTCTCAACTTTTCAACTTTTACTTCAGATATTATGAAAATTTCTCTCAAAAAATCTTTCTAAATTTTTTATTAATTATGCATTTTTTATTGTGTTGGCATACCTAATTTTATTTTATTTGCTTCGTACAGAAATGTCCAGGCCAGAGGTTGCTGTGCCTAATCACATGGTTGGCGTGTTAATGTTACATCCTTTTTTGGCTCAGTTTTTAATCATACTTAATCAATTTTCGAATCGGATTTAATTGAATACCTGCAAGCGACGTCATGCGTAGGTGTCAAATCTGATTGGATGCTGAATCGTGACATAAAGAAATACCACGATCCAATTATTATTCAATTAATTGGATACCTGCAACCGTCGGTAAATCGTGGAATTTTTCGATTTGACCCACATATGCCAATCAGGTTCGACCCATGCCCGTGACGTCACCTAAACGTATTCAATTGAATTTGATTTCAATTACAGGAATGGCTACAATTGTCACACTTCTTCTCGAGTTGTAAGTACACAGTTACAGCTAAAGCTTAGTTGTCAATGGCAACCAGTTGTTTGCACTATTCTACTCTGAAATGAAACGTATACCAATCGGTTCCTACCAGTAACTTAATTGACCACTGATAAATTTTCAGTTGGTAGGTAACTGAAGTTACATCAGCTTTGAGATATTAATATAAGAAAGAATTATTTTGATTGCTTACCTTATTTAAAAAGAAATAATGAAAGAAATAGTGCAAAAGCTTTGAAAAAAACAAAACTTAAACACTTAAAGAAAAAAAAAAGGCTTGCAATAATGTAATTAAAACTGACAGGCTCTGTTCGGTACTAACCATTGTGAACCAGTATGGAACTATTAGATTTCCTAGAGGAATTCCTAGAGACTTGGCTGTGGTTTGGAGAGGAGTCTGATGATTTTTGATCAGTATAGTTAGCTGTGACCGTAACCATTGGGTGAACAGATGCACTTCCTGAAAAAGAGGAAAACGTTTTATGCTAATAACTTCTTCTAATAGCCTTCAATGAAAATCTATTTCATATAATATATAAAAATTTCTTATTCAAGTATGACTAAGAATTGGGTACTTGAGCTTCAAGAAGATTACTGATATCCACACATGTGACATGTCAGCGCCATCAGATGGCTTATAAGCAAAATGGCGTGTTACAGTTCAGCTAAGTTTCTCCACAAGGCACAGTGGGCCAGCATCCAAGGTTTCGTGGTCAAAATTAGTATTTCGATAAAACTTGTTTCAAAATTTGGTCGGTTTTATTTAGAGATTTCATGTGCAGGTAAATTAAATGCAGGCGAACAAAAAATATACATACATACATACATACCTACATACATAT
>NC_092204.1:98682062-98686837 GCF_043381705.1 Parasteatoda tepidariorum | reverse complement strand
GTACGTTTAAATAATTAAATATAGCAATGAAAATATAATAATTTTCGTAATTTTATATTAAAAATGAAAAGCAAAATATATTTCCGAAGTAATATTACAAAATAACGCGAAAACATGAAAAATGACTTAATTTTTGTTTTTCGGTATATTTAGTCCACCTTTGCAATATGGGCAAAATGGGGCAGGTTTTTTCGAAAGAAGAAACATCAAAGAAGACAACAACAAAAAAGTTTAGCTAATTACCTCGTGGAACTTTTTGGAGATAAGTTTCGAAAGTGATTCAAACATTGTAAAATGTCAAATGATAAGATATAAACTATAAGTTTGTCAAGAGTATTAACTAATCCAACAAATTGAAAAATTGCACTATAATTTCAGACTAATTACTCTGATAAAAATGCAACAGAAAGGTGAAATTCCTATATATATTTCTGAAATATAAATTTTAAAGTCAAATTAAAAAAGAAAAAATTAGCATATTTTTCACTACATTGTACTCTTGTCGGTCCGAAAAGTAAATTATAATGTTTGGAATGATTATGGATACTTAACTTGGGCGAAATTAAAGCTGTCTAAACATATTTTAGATGAAATTTAATTTTTGACTTTTTGAAAGATCATGGTCTTCTGGTCTACTGTGCAAGGGTTAGAATTAGTTAACGTGAAGTTAATTAAATGCAGTGCTGCATCGCACATCAAATTTGTTAAAAAAATTCTTTCTCGTCTAAGTCTTTTACTTAATTTAGATTTATTAGTTGTTTATGTATTTTATTGTAACCATTATATATTTTTATTTTGGATATCTGGCAACTTCGATGCATAATTAGTTTGCTTATGTTAAACATGGCTTCGTGTCTGTCTTTGTGTTAAGTAAGAAATATTTAGTCAAAGAATTGAAATCTGTGTGAAGGAATATAAAAGGTGTTATTTAAGGGAAGTTGTACTTGATGGGCTTGGTTTACTTGAAATAGAATGGAAAGAACAGTTGCTCGCGTAAACAAATGCCACGTTTCAACAACCAATCAGGATCGAAATACGCACACTACGTCAATTGCAGGTTTCCTATTAGGTGCAAATTGTTAAAACTAGTAGATTCTTTTTATTTGAGTATGCGTAAGTTGTAAAATAAAATTTGTTCTATAATAGCGACATAACAGTCAACGACACAGATTCTAACATACAATTTACACATACTCAAACAACAAATAAATAGAAACAAGGCAAAGTAGGTATTTTATTTGCGTCACACTAGAGCTGCATAATGGGGTAATGACGACAGTTTAGGAAACGTCCCTGAGGATGATCCGAAGACATGCTTTCACAATTTTGTGATGGCCACTACCTCATTTTAGACATATATCTGAAGGGGATGGAAATTTTCTCCAGACCCATGATACTGCTTGGAAACCGACCACAGGACATTCAATTTAACAGATTTTCCTAGCACGTATATCGCATGTACTCGGTGGCTCTTAGGAAAGGCGAGAATCGAACCCCGGTCCATCCGGAACACTTGGCTACCACGGTCCAGTGGTCTGACACACAAGTATCACACCAGTATTATAACTGATGACGCAAGTAAATAAATTCTTGTATCCACCTATGGATCTTATTTATCAAAAGTTAGTTTCATGGAAATAAATAGTTTCTAAAAATAATTTATTCTTCTTTATCATTTCATTTAATAATAGTTGAAAAATATTTTAATTGTAAGACACACAAACTTTTACACCAGTTTATATTACGTAATTTAAAATTATAAGACTAAAAATTTGAATGAAATTGGTTGAACAGTTTTTGAGTTATATAGTTTCAAAGGAGTCGTAATTTTAATTTCTGATTAATCACAAATTGTTCCACTCAAAAATCGCTCAAAATTAGTATTTTATCATTTAAAATTGCGTAATTTAATAAGGTGTAAAAACTTGCCCACCTTAAAATCCAATTTTTTATTAAAATTAAACAAAAAATAAATATTTTTTTCATGAAACTATCCTTGAGAAAATGAGTTCCATAAGTGACAGCAAGAAATATTTAAATTGCACAATCAGTTTTAAAGATATGATAAAAAGAAAGAAATCAATGTTACTAAACTTTCGTATATTCTCATGGCTGTTATCGGCATCATATTTTCCAAATTGAGAATATATTTTGATGGTTAAAAATCTAAATCCATCAGAAATTACTTATTTTGTGCCTTATTTTAGTAACTTTTTTTAATAATTAGTGCTACTTAATCAGTTTAAGATAAACTCTATGAACATTTAAGATTTGTTCTAAGCATGTAAAAATCTGTTCATTAGAACAGAAGTTATTCGGGGTGATATTTTTTTTCCAATCACTTCTGAACACTTCATATTTCATTGTTATGTTTGGGCTATTTACATTTTTTTCAAAAAAGTTGGATTTTATGTTATATTGTTAAGGTAGTTTAAAATGTTTGTCAGAAAGTCTGAAAAAAAATAATTGAAGTAATTAATTTTTTTTCTTTTCTTTTACTAGCAAAAAGGATCACACTATTTATTGTATTCTATTGATACAATAGTGATATTGATACAATAGTGAAACTCACTAATAGTATTATATTGATATATTTTGCTTTGGCTATATTAATGGCTTTGGTTAGAAAGCACTCTATTGCGCGGATATAATCGTGTGAGCTGTCGACGAGAATATATCTATTCCTTATTTTGTTTTCTGGCTTTTCAATATTTCAAAAAAAGCTTTTGAAACGAATTTTAATTATTTCAAAATAATTAAAATTATTTTTTCCAAAATCTCGATAAAAATAAACTAATTAAAGCAGGCGAATATATATATGAAATTTAATAACTGTTAAATTAATTAGATGTAGAATAATAATGTTGACGTTTCATTGGCATTTACAACAAAGGAAAGTATTACGACAAGTGATAAAAATAGCAATGCGAACGAATGTTTGGGGCTCTGTGAGGTCCAAACTTATGTTTTTCTAGAAAAATATTGGGAGTAAATTCCAGAATTATATTTAATTAGCTTGAAGGTGACTTTTAATGCAGCTTCTAAAAATATGAGGAACTTTCAAATAACGGTGGTTGGACTGCTCAATTTTTTTGCAACAGCTGGGCCTGAAATTTCTGGCACGCCTCTTCGATGATTTTAACTCTGCATAACTTGTACCCAGGGGCCCCCATCAGGGGGGAAGGTGGGCGCACGATGCACCCACTTAAAGCTGGGGGGGGGAATTTTTACACTTAATAAAACGAATAGTTTGGGGGGGATTTAGACGAGAGATTTTTTTTAAGTAGATAAATAAAAGAAGCAACTGGCCATTTTCAGGCATACATAACTTGATAAATTTTTTTGGGGGGGATGAATGCTCCCAAGAGCATGGGAGCCGCTTAGATGGGGGCCGCTGCTTGTACCTTATAAAAATTCTTCTCGAATAGGAAAATATTTAAACTTTATAACTATTAATACAATTAATTTGCACTTAACAAGTGTTAGTATTAATTAATACTGTTATTAAGAAAATTTTAATTTACATGCATATATTTTAATGAACACTTAGTGGAATGTAATATATTATTTAATAAAGCATTTTTGTAGCAATACTTAAAGAAATAAATTTCAACAAATATTATTGCACGGAATATCCAAATCGCATTGAAATCGTTCACAAAATTCTTGTATAGGAGCTGCATATGAATAATACATAAAATAAATATACATAGAATTATATTTATGAAAATATATTTCTTGCATATTTACGAACACATTATAAAATAAATTGGTTTGTCTTTCTCAGTTAATATCTTCAATAATTGCAACTTAAATAAATAAATTTGGTTTTGAAATTTAAGAATTAAAATAATTTTAATGCACTTATTTAATGTTTTCCTATTGATGAAATTTAAGGCGCTTAACTTTAATGTTAAAAAACTCCTTAAAAGATATTTTTGAAACGAAATAGAGATAGTTTAATAAACGATGCAGAAAATAGGGTCTTTGAAATTCTAAAAAGTAAATAAGAAATTTTAAAGTAAAAAGTTTAAATGAATTGAGGTAAAAAGTTTAAATTTTTGTAAAATCTTTTTTTACCAAAACGTGACTTATGCCTTTTAAGCAAATTAAGGAAGAATTAAGCATAAATTTACAAAATTTTTAGGTTGTTTGAAGTAAAATCTTACAATAATGTTCATTCAACCGATTTAGTGTCTTAAATCGCTATATACATTAGTTACATCTTAGATTTCACTCATTAATTACAACAATTTGCTATAAGTCATTAATTTTTCTCTGCCTTCTTTCTACAGTTAAAAAAATTAAATTTTTAAGTATAGTAATAAGGAAATGTGATTTATTGCTCTAAATAGTAAAAAAACTACGCCTTTTTTTAAAAAGTAGTTAAGCTACGCATTGTATATTTTTTTAAATAAAATTAAGCTTTGCATTATTTTTTCAAAAAGCTTAAGTCACTCATTGTTTTTAACAATAGTAAACCGGACAAGGCACTGTATCTTAATAAAAATTAAGACTTGCATTGCTTTTCACAGTTAGACCACGATTTGTTTTATAAATAGTAAAGCCACGTAATGTTTTAAATAATAGTTTATATATATATATATATATATATATATATACGTGTGTGTGTATGTGGATGATTGTTATCATTCAATTATGTATAAAAATAGAATTATCAAATTATGACGATATTTAAACAATTACTGTAAGTCTTAACCTTGATAAACACATAATTTATTACTTACAGATAAGTAACGGTTTACCGGATATTT
>NC_092204.1:98624501-98678589 GCF_043381705.1 Parasteatoda tepidariorum | reverse complement strand
TATATATAAAATTTGAAGTTTCAATGACATTAGCATTTTTTTTAAAAAAAAGTAACGTTGAGTGAAAATAATATGTATTTTACCGTTTTATACTTTTATTTCAAAACAATATTAACTATGCTACACAATTTATGTTACAGTTTTCAATTTTAACAATGGACAGTTAGACCATAGATAGAATATTAAACTGTTCTTTGCCAGTAGTAAAAAATCTTATATGTTATGAGTTCGTTGCTTGCATGTTATTTGCAATGTAAAGATAAGTTTAATATATACGGTAGTTAATTTTCTTTTATTTTTAAAAGTATAACCCCTTGACTTGCTAAGAAATGTTGCAATTGCTTAAAAAAATATATATATATATTGTTTTAAATTCTAAAAATTAATGAGTGTACTTATGTATCATAAATTTCACAAAATGAAAAATTGAACATAATGCATTTAATAGATTGCAGTTACTTCTCAAGATCAAAATTTCAAATCTTTTTATACAGTGAAAATAACACGACTTTCCATTTTGTCTGGAAAAATGTGCTTTGGTCTTTAAACTAACGCATTACAGGAAAAAAAAGAAAAATAATAAATGAGAAAACTAAAAAAGAACGAAAGAAAAAATGAATTGAAAAACAGAATAACGGAATATATATTTTGGGCGAAATATAACACTGGACCCTGCGCTGAATTCTAAAATTTAAGTTGAAGTATTATAGTAAGTCCTTTATTTTATACGTGGTGAGCATCCTTTAAAAAGAAATAAACTACAGTATTTCAGAAAAGATAAAAATTTATAAACTAGAGTATTTACACGGAAAAGTTGCTTTGGTATTAGGTGGATAGAAGCATTTTTATATAAAAAGGATAATAGGCTTCATTTTTTTTAATTAAGAAATATTGTCTTCATTAAATTATAACTCTGCAAAGTGTTTTTGCTTTGAAAATATTAAGTAAATGCTACTATATTGTTATCATATTTACTGCATTAATAACTATTCAGTTTTTATAATTCATGTGAGAAATTTTGTTAAAAAATTAAAAAAAAATTTTAAAAAAATCATAATTGATACAATTTAAAAAAACGAATTTTCTTTATTGCTAAAAATATAATGAAAACAAAATAATAATAATAAAAAATATAAATATTAATTATTTTTAAGAAGTTAGGGAGTATTTCAGTACAGGAGTCTCCAATGAAAATTTTAATATCAATTAATTGCAATACTTTTTATTCCATTTTCATGAAAACCTGTTGAGATTATGTATATAACAGCTTATCTAATTAAAAAGTGTCCTCTTAAAAAAAACGCTATAAAACGCATATAACGTAAGTAAAAAATATATAGCGCTTTTAAAAACTAGTTTATGGTCACTTTAATGGCCATTACGTAGTAAAATAAGATATTTTACACACTCTAAATATTTCTTTGTTAGATTAGAGTTAGTTATCGGCAAAAAGAGTTTTGGTGACTGTAAAAATAATATTTCACCCGTAAAGCTATCATGACCTTAGAAATACATGTTTTATCTTATAATTTTCCCGTACAATACAGCAGCTGGCCGTAAATTAACTTTATGCTTGTGATAGTTACCTACATTTCAGCCTTAACGTTGTTTGAGAATGAGATGATTTGCTGTTCAGCTGGGGAACAAGTCTGAGAAGTGTAGTGCTGTCATCTGTGGAGGAGCGTGGAAATTACATGTTCGTTGCCCGTAGCCTACCAACGTGGAGGGAATGCGAGAAAGATGATCTTAGATGGCAGTTGGGATTGAATCTGAGATATTCGGGATTGTCGAAAAATGTAACCAGCATGAAAAAGGAACATTAATTGTACATCCCCGAATAGGGCGAGTTAAAACGATTTACATAGTAGCCTCGGCAAAATGAAGTTTTTTGAGATCCAACTACTACTAATAAGACTAATTTATTTCAAATAAACAAAATGTAGAATTCAGTTTTGATCATAGAATACTTTGAGTTTAGAAGTCGAATAAGTACTATAACTTCAAGTAAAAGAATAATTTTTAAGTACAATAATTTCCTTAATTTATACTTCATTCTTATGCGTGCAAACAATTGTCGTTAAGGCAAAGGTAAAAAGCGATTAATAAAAATATATTTAAATTGGAAATTGCAAAAATACAGATTTATTGAACAACAAAATTTTTAGCAGAAATTTAAATAACAAAATTGGATCAAACATTCCACAAAAGGAGATTTTTGCCACCCATGGTGAGAATAGCCTCCATAAAAGTGTAAATTTACTAAAAATAGGAGGTGCCTCTGCCTCGCTCGACAACTAATTTGAACCAATGAAACCATTTAACAATGAATACCATTATTTTGAAAAATAAAGATATACGTAAGTGTAAGTTGTTAGGTGCTCACGTTTCGTTTTAATCGTTATTTCAAAATTTAATTCAAGAAAATCAAATATTTAAAGTTTATTTTGAATTTTTATAATCTATTTTAATCGGATCGTTACAGCTTCTGGGCTTTTACATTTACAGTTGATTCAACTATTTAAGTGAACAGCGCGTACTACAAGGATTTTCTTAGTTGATTGTAAGTAATCATTTCAAAAATATATAAATAATTGCATTGTACTTAAATTATTAGTTGGCATTATATTTTCTAGAAATGATGCCTGTATGCAGAGATGCCAACTGCTAAGATTTCTCCGAAATATTTTATTAAGCCAATTTCCGAGAATTTACTAAGCAGACTACCGAGAATTCTTTCTAGTTATTTATAGATAGATTTTGGGTAAAACTACTTGTAAAAGTTCGATTTCGTTTTCTTTGAATGGTTGGATTAAAGAACATATCATCTGTTGTTGACATTGTTTTTCTGTACTCTAAGTCACAGAAGTATTATTCCCTCATAATTTTTATTATATTTTAATGCTTTCAGTATAAGTTTCAATAATCCTATACTTACAATTTGGAAAACAACGATCTTTTTTAATTTATAAAGACATGTTTGTTTTTTATTTTTAAATTGCATTTATTTAATATTTATAAGACTTTCTTCGAAGAATAGAACACATTTCCGCAGCAATTCGGACACAAAATTTCGCAATATTTCTCCTATATCTTTCCGTTTATTTCAGATTGCATTTTCTTCCATTTTTTAAAAAAAAATTAGATTAAATTGTTACTATTTTTTAAACTTAATAAGTCTTTTACTATATATATCACTTACATTACACTTACAACACTACATATCATATTACTTTAAAAAAAGTGTTATAATGTTTTTAAAGGGTTCATAAAGTTTCCTTTACTTATAGATTATATTTGTTTCTTATAATCAAAGTAAAATGGTAACACAAGAATATTAAGGATATAATATGTAGTTTATAACGAACCATTGCAACAGTTTAGTTTTTCAAAGAAAAGTAGTATCATTAAAGTGACATTAACAGTAATTTTTTTCACTAAATAATTAACTTTATTTTAAGAATAAAAAAAACAATAGGCATCATATTTGACCTTATTTAATTACGAAGCATACGCATTCGTATAACGTATACAAAATTCTCCAAATATTCCAATGATTTATATTTATCCTTTTCTTTAAAAACAACTATTAAAACTAATTAAATTTAAATAGTTTCAAAAAGTATTTTTTTTTAAAAAGAAACTTCTTATGCAGGTTGATCTAAATTCCTATAGTTTGAATACGGAGTTCGGATTCCTGAAAAATCGAAATTTAAAAAAGTCGTATAATTAAAATTTCAATTCTCAGGAACTACTCGATCAATTACTAATTTTGTATGTATGCCTTACAATTCAAATTTTTTTTCTAACCATTATTAAATAAAATATTAAATATTTACGAAAAAGTTATTTTTAGACAATTTATAAAATAACATACGGCCTTTATAATTGTGCGTTAAATTTTTTCAATCCACTTGAAAAGCTCTCTAGTCATTTCTCTGATTCCGGCAACTCCCTATATTTTGGAGTTCAGAAATCCGAATCCGACGAAAAAATAGCAGGTTTATTCAAAGAAAGTGCGTTTCCGTGTCCGATTTGGAAACTTAAAATATCACCCCTGCGCTTTTAATTAGCATATTTGAAGTCACCCCTTTGAACCATTAAGAATGAGTCCTAGAAGGTGAAGATCCGATCATTAGATCAAAAGTTATCAGGGTGGTCATTTTTTTTTTTTTTTTTGCGCACTGAACGTCTGAAAATTTATAATTCAAATCTGTTTATTTTTTGTGTGCTTTATCTCTAATTTATTCCATCATAATGCGAAGAGGATCCTTCATAATTTGATTTTATTAAATAGAACAGAATGTATTCTGATCTATTTCTTTACTCTTTGCCTTTCTTTCACTGTTATCAAATTAATTATTCCCAGATATTCTTAAAATAAAACATCAACTTCTTCTAAATTATTTCTCATTAAAGAATGTATTTTTGTCTCTATTTAGTACAGAATTTTGTACGAAAATATAAATATATATATATATATTTTCTTATTATCTGTTATTATATAAACTTTGTAAAATTTAATTGTATTAAGAGCTTTGGTTTTTTATTGAACAGATAAACTAACAAAAATGTTTAATTTATTGCAGCAATTTTATTTGTAATTGCCATAACGAATCGTGATTATTTATACTGTGATCCTTAATGAATTTATTATATCGCTATGATTTTATTGTTTTGATGTTCGCAAAGCATGAGTAATTAAAAAAAAATAATTTTCCTTCAGTTTTGATTTTAAAAATATTGTGTAATCATTCGGTTATGTTATAGTTCTTCTTTAAACTAGAGCTACATTTGTTGTGTGTGCGTACTTTTGTTACCAAAATTATATTTGTAAAACTTTAAAATATAATTGTGCTTAAATTGTCAGAATTTTTATTGACAACTGAAAAAACGCTATAGAATCTTCTATAAATATGATAAAACAGACTTTTTGTTTCTAATCAATGATGATTATGAATACACTTGAATGCATTACAATTAAAAAGAGATAATTTTATTGAAATAGTTAATCTTTATTTATTTATTAATCTATCTTTATTCAAATACAACGCAATCTTTTTGCAATATTGCCAAAAGGGTTATATACTTCAAACAATATTTTTATTTCGTATTGTATAACAAAAGAAAGAGAATATAAATATTTTAAGAAGGGCGCCAGGACGAGACTTGCCATAGGCTCATCTTTCCATAGACACGCCTATGTTCATGCTGGTTATAACATCAGACTACGGGCAAAAAACGCATCGGTGCCATGTCTCTCAAACACTTTCTACGTCAATGAATACGTAACTCTTTCAATCCTCGACAAATGGCTGCACTACACTAGATCAATTCGTTTCACAATTCGCCTTGATTCGATAAACAAATCAACCGAGTTTAAAACAACGTCAAAACCCGAATTAAAGATTATTCATACGGGCAGAAAGATCATTTACGGTAATCGACCAAAATTTAAGGGAAGACTATTTGCTTTACGGGCATTCAGTTATTTTTACGGTCAGAGACTGAATTACTTTTCATCGGTCACTGACCGTAATTCAGCTGTGAGAGTAATTGAGAGAGAGTGCCACGATCGCACTTTCAGTGTTTGCAATAAATGTAGCTCTGAGTATTATGAAATTTTGAATCGTAAAAAAATTTCATGTATATCGTTTTTTTTTTTTTTTTTTTTTTTTTTTTTTTTTTTTTTGAAACGTGCAATGAAACTTTTCGTTTAAATTCTAGTTAATTTTCTTCTTGAAGTTTAAATCTTTGAAACGAATTTTACAAAGAAGAATTTTTTAAGGTATTTCTTATATTTTATCATACGTTAAAGAATCTATAACCAGGAAAAGTACTGATTTTTCAAATAATATGTTCTTTTAAAAATGACTTTTTAAAAATTCGTGTCACACGAAAAAATACTATTTATTTTTTGTGTGGATTTTTTTCAAAAAAAAAAAACTTATCTAATAATTAACGCAGAAAAACAATTCGTTCGCTATTTCAGCTGGTTTAAATAATAAGAAAACTCGATAGTTCATTAAATGATTTCATGTAATAAAAAAGTTGTAAGAAACATGCTTGTTAAGTTCCAAATTAACTGAATATTATTTAAAAAGTACTGCTGGCTTTAATATATCTATTCATGTAGAGTTTTAATGGCGTATTACATAAAATGCTATTAGTAAATGAAGAAAAAGCAGAGTAAATAATATAGCAAACAGTAGAGTAAGAAAAAAATAAATAGGTAAGCAATATGGTCAGTAGTAATGTAAGTGATATAGCAATTACTAGTGTAGTAGTTTACCGGGCACAGTAAGTAATAGTGTAATAATGTAAGTAATATATTAAATAATAGTGATGTAGTGTGAGTAAAATGAGTTATAAAAGATAATCATGTCTGGAATCAAGTTTTATTACTGTCGCGTATTCCTTGATAAACGCCCAAGTCTACGGTAGTCTTAAGCTGGAACCACACTATCGATTTGATGTTTGATTAGCGGCATCAATAAACAAAATTTTGCTTGAAAATGTCAAGTTTCTAGTATTCGTTTGCTTCAAACTATTTTTATATAATAGATTTAACTGGAGTTCATATATCTAAAGATGTTGTGATAGTCAGTTCCACAACTCACTAGTAGATTAGTTCACAGGAGAGAATGACAGCGGCATTAGTATAGTTGGCTTGGTTCGCTAAAATATAGCTTTCACACACCACATCAAAATCCTATTCATTATATTAAATTTCGTTTCTTTTTTATATAAAAAAAACCCCGAGAGGTGGCATTCAATTACGTTAAAAATGCGCAAATTATTTCTTCTTCATCTTTTAACTTTCCTTTCGTACGTTTGAAAAAAGTTCAACTAACAGCAACTTCTTAACAACAAGAAAACTAACAGAAGATTTAATTTTTTTTTAAAACTTGTATTAACATAAATGACTTAAACTAACTGGCTGGTACATCTATCATATCTATCATAGTTTATAAAACGAATTATTTCACAAAATATAGAAATAGTTAACACTTAGTTCGTTATACACACAATACCAACAATTATTAGTATATAAATTCATAAATCTAAACACATAGAGGAGAGTGGGTAGAGGGTTGAGACCGGGTACCTCTATTATGTCGAAATTAATTCTGTGATCTAGAGGGAAAACTCTGAATTACACTTTTCTAGATCAGAAGAAGAATCTAATATATTGGCGCTTTGTTGTTGATTCATTCACGGTGCAATTGTTGATAAGTTTGTATCACTATGTCGACTCTCAAATGTTCTTTTTTTTTAAAACTAGCCTTATTTATGGGTTATTACAGTTATAAAAATTATTTTTAGTCCTTCTTATTATACGTTTACTAAAAATTCATACCATAGCAAACATAAGGATTCAGTCTAAGAGTAGCACTGTTCTGTTTCGCTTCAATAAGCTCTACTCTCGATGTAACACTGGGTACTACCCATTCCTGCACCGAGTACTATCTCACCCAGTTTTACACAGAGTCCGGGTACTATTCCACCCTCCTTGATGCTGCTGATGCCATAAAAGTTCCATTGCTACGCGGGAGGAAAATAACTACCTCACATACAAATTACATGCATAATATTCTTAAGTTATCGCATAAAATAGAAATGTCTGCCACTTTTTCACCGAAGTTCTTGTATTTCTAAATTTTTCATAGAGTCCCCCATATGCACCCGGTCTTACCCGAACCACTAGTCTCAACCGCTCTGTTCTACTACTAGTGGGGTAGACAGAGTGACTTTCTCCTGAAAAGAAATCATTAATAAAAAATGTAGTACCTCTATGACTTTTAAGGAATGATATTTTCTACACAACTAAACAACTTTATTTGTTTCTGACAATTTCTATTTCGAGCATTTTAGCTCCGACAGCTTTTCGAATCTTAGCTACCCGGTCTTAAATGACTTTTCTTTATGTTGTTAATACATAAAGTTTAAAGGGAAGTTTAGGGATGCATAGGGAAACTCTGTATTTACATTTTCCATCAAAATTAAGTTAAAAGTGGCTGTAAAAGTGTATAGCACATTTTCTTCACACGATTTTCAGTTTCTTCTGTAATTCTTAAAATAGTTCTTATAGAAATGTGAATGCATAGTATTAGTTCTTAAAGAAATGGTAATGGATAGTATTAGTTCTTATAGAAATGGAAATGAAGAGTAGAGTAGTTCTTAAAGAAATGGGAATGGATAGTAACAGTTCATATAGAAATGTGAATGCATAGTATTAGTTCTTATAGAAATGGGAATGAAGAGTAGAGTAGCTTTTAAAGAAATGGGAATGGATAGTAATAGTTCTTATAGAAATGTGAATGCATAGTATTAGTTCTTATAGAAATGGAAATGAAGAGTAGAGTAGTTCCTAAAGAAATGAGAATGGATAGTAATAGTTCATATAGAAATGTGAATGCATAGTATTAGTTCTTACAGAAATGGGAATGAAGAGTAGAGTAGTTCTTAAAGAAATGGGAATGGATAGTAATAGTTCTTAAAAAAATGGGAATTGATAGTATTAGTTCTTATAGAAATGGAAATGAAGAGTATAGTAGTTCTTAAAGAAATGGGAATGGATAGTAATAGTTCATATAGAAATGTGAATGCATAGTATTAGTTCTTATAGAAATGGGAATGAAGAGTATAGTAGCTCTTAAAGAAATGGGAATGGATAGTAATAGTTCTTATAGAAATGTGAATGCATAGTTGTTATTACTGTTGTTACTAATTCCCATCTGGTCTGACTCCGTCAGACCAGATCAATAAATCCGTCGACATTTAGGAAGTCCGAAACTAAAAGGAGAGAGAAATGAATGACGTTCCAGTTCAGCCATAAACAGTTCAAGATATGCTCAGTTGATGCCTGGTTTTGTTGGCATTTAGGGCAAGGAGGAAAGATCTTTTGATTGGCAGAAAATGTGAGACTTTTCAGGTGTCCACTGGCCAGTCGAGATAAGCAAGTGTTGGTCTGCCTGTCACCAGGAAGAGATACAGAGAGTCCTGGTCTTTTGCTTTATACTAGTAGTGAATAGGAGGAAGCAGCCACATTTGTTTGTTCTGGGCCTTTTTCCTTGCTAAAAGTTCAAGGTATGTAAGCTCTGAGGTGGAGGGGACTGGATGATCTAGTACCTTCTTTGCAAGAGTGTCTGCCAACTCGCTTCCGTGGATATCGACGTGGGACGGGATCCATTAAAAGTGGACATCATGCTGCTGGGAATCGAGCTTTACTTTTTGCGAGATCGAAAGGCCCAATTTTTGAGGTGCTGAATTGAACTACGGCTGTCGAATAGTATCCAAGCATTTCCAAAGTGCCCTTCACTCAAGATTTTCTCTAGTCTCCTGTCGATTGCAATTAGTTCGCTTCGAAAGACGGAACAAAAATCAGGGTTGTGTTGATGAAGAGTGTAGGTGTAGTTCTCTCGAGGTGTTTCAATAAACGCTCCACTGCCTGTCTATCCATTTTACTGCCATCAGTGTATATTTTGATGTCGTTTGGAGGGATTTTATTGATGATTTCCAGGGACAATTGTCTGAGGAAGTCAGGCACACAGTCTTTCTTATCAAGTGTGGTAGGGAGGGTTTCATGGAAACTAACATTGGAAAGATCCAAGCAAGTACTGAGATTGCAATGAAGATAAAGAGGTTCAATGTTTTCAGCGATTAACAGTTGTAATTATCATGACTAAAAGGACTGTTTTTCTTTAGCCTTTGATTGCAGGTCCAATAATTTATGTAGATAAAGCAGTTAAATTGCCTTGGTCTAAACTGGAAAGTGTATTGAAATATTTCACTAAATTAGCTTGCCTTTTAAAGTTAAGAGGATGCAGATCTGCTTCGTAAAGGACGATCTCTGAAGGACAGCTACGTTTCAATCCAGTGATGATGCGAGCGGCGCTCAGTTGAACCTTTTCCAATTTGCTTAAGTTAGATTGAGAAGCACAGCAGTAGACAGGATAGCCATATTCTAGAATTGGCCTAATAAGAGCCTGATAGGAAGTCCTAAGAGTAGTTGCATCTGCTCCCCAATCCCTACCAGCAATACACTTAATAATATTTTGGCGCTTCCTGGCCTTCGAGACAATATAATCAATATGTTTGTTACTTGTAAATTCGGGATCGAGAATGTATCCCAGGTATTTTGGGTGTTTCGCGTAGGAGAGCTTCTGGTGTTTGAGAAACAAGGATGGTTCATATTTATTAAGTCGCCTATTGGTAGTGAAGAAGGTGGTTACCGATTTGGTTGAAACTCAATTTGAGTTCATCTGCGTACTTGGATAGAGCTTCTAATGAGATGTTGAGTCTCGACTCAAGCTCGACAACGTCATCCCCGCTGACCCAAAGAGCAATATCATCAGCACACATTCCGATGCGAGACCCAAGAGAAACAGTTTTCTCAATTCCGGTCATGTACAGAGTAAAAAGAGTTGGACTGAGGACAGTTCTCTGGGGGACACCCTGGCTGAGATGAACCGAATTTGAGAGAGTTCCATTGAACTTCACCCTGATATGGTGAATGTATAGTATTAGTTCTTTTAGAAATGGGAATGAAGAGTATAGTAGTTCTTAAAGAAATGGGAATGGATAGTAATAGTTCATACAGAAATGTGAATGCATTGTATTAGCTCTTATAGAAATGGAAATGAAGAGTACAGTAGTTCTTAAAGAAACGGGAATGGATAGTAATAGTTCTTATAGAAATGTGATTGCATAGTATTAGTACTTATAGAAGGGTATAGTAGTTCTTAAAATAAATGGGAATGCACAGTGGAAGTTTTTATAGAAATATGAATGTATAGTACAGTGGCGTACGCAGAATTTTTTCAAGGGGGTGTTCATAATTTTCTGAAACTACTAAAAGACATTCGAATCTGTTATAAAGCACTATTATTTCCCTAATTTAGACAGCTAGACAATTTTGACTTTTTATTTAGACAACATTGTTTAGTTAAATTTTGATTTGATTTTTTAAGTTTAAGAACAAAATGTAATATTTTCAAAAAAAAGTTTAATATCATATGGGTGGAAAGTAACACTTTGAGGGCCACTTTCACATTCATCAGATTTTGTTATGCTAGAAACGTTTTCTTCAACGGAAGTATCACATTTCTGTACAACAGAAAAACTTACATTGGTACTAGATGCTGTCACCTCACTAATTTCAGATCGTGATTTTGTCTCAAAATAATTAAAAATTGCTAAATTCTTGCGTTAAAAATTGTTAAATCCTAAAGATCCAAGAACAGCAAATATACGTATATATTGGCTCAGAAATATCCGCTATGCTACGATCTCAAAGTTTCGAGCTGGAATGAATAACTTCAACGAGCACAGTATCTCTGGTATTGTTACTGATTTCTTCATTAGTCGAAATACTGGCGACGACGGTTTCGACGACTGAATGAACATTTTGTTAAGACAAAACAAAACAGATTTAGCGACAAGCTCCAAAAGACAAGCGGCAGAGATAACTCTTAGTCTGACTAACTAACTCCACTGTACTCCGTTCCCCCTTTTATATAATTTTTCACCGCGTCTCCAAAATTCTCGAATTGTCTCAAAGACGACAGAATGTCTAGGATTCCAGAATCATCACGTAAAGACCTCGCGAATGACAGCCAGTCTCGAAAACTATACTGGCAGGACAGAAAGGAACCAGTTCATAACAGTATCACGTCAATTTGGTATCAAAAGTACAATCCTATTATAGTAAATGTTTTTTCAGTATTCTGAGAAATACCGTGAGAAAAAAAGAAGGGCATAAGGTTAATAAAAATATATAGTCTTAAAAAATAATAGCTCGCATAATTTCTACTAAAATTTTATTTTTGCCATTTTGTCTGAGCTCAAGGGGGGTGTTTAAACCCCTAAACCCCTCCCTTGCGTACGCCACTGGTATAGTATTATAGTTCTTATAAAAATGTGACTGCATAATGGTAGTTTTTATAGAAATGGGAGTGTTAGGTATATTAGCTCTTTCAGAAATATGAATACATAGCAGTGGTTCTTATAGAAATGGTAGTTCTATGAAAACTAGAGAGTAGTAGCTCGTTAACACTTTGAAGCATATGGGGCACTGGTGTCCTTTTTACATATTTTTTGTAACGCTCTAATTACATGCAAAAATATATTTTGGTGTTTCTTAATAAAAAACACAGTCTAATAGTTACTAAAAAAATCTGTTAGATTATCGGAATTATATTTGTACAAAATAAAAAATCCAAAAAGGGTAGATTGAATTTTTTTCCCGATCCTATACAAAAATTTATCAATAACTGATATTGTAAATTAAAGAAATTTCGATGATAAATAAATGTTTTCTTACATCTAAATAACTGCAAATAAGCGCAAATTTGAAAAATTATTGTTTGGAAGTGAGCCGTGTTTGGAAGATTTTGCCTTAAAAGCAAAAAAAATAGATTAGGTGTTTGTTTCATGCTGTATTTCATAACAGAAAGTCATTAAAATGCAAAATATAATATTTTTCTCTTAATCTGACCTTAATTAATTGAAAATAATGAAAAAAGTGTGAAAAATATGTTTAATAAAAATTCAGCTTTAAAGGTTAAGAAATGTGAGGTCATAGTTTTTGTTTTTATAGATATGAGAATGTAGGATATTTCAATACTTAAAAGAAATGTAAATACATACTATAGTAGTTCTTACAGAAATGTGAAATTTGTAAAAATTTCTGCATTTCCATAATAAAAGTTCTTATCGAAATGTAAATGCAGGGAATGAAGTTGTTCGTGTAAAAATGTGAATGCATGGTAGTAGTTTTTTAAAACAAAATGGAGAATGGAGGGTTTAGTAGTTCTTATACAAATGTGAATGCAGTATTTCCCTCATACTTTAATAATTAGGTGACTTAAAAGAAATGCAAATGCATACTAGTAGTTCTTATAGAAATATGAAATATGTGGAAAAGACTATTTCTATCGTAGTAATTCTTATAGAAATGGGAATGTAGGTGTATAGTGGTTCGTGTAGAAATGTGAATGCATAGTTTTTTTTTTTTTTTTTTTTTTTTTTTTTTTTTTTTTTTTTTTTTTTTGGTTTTTATAGATATGAGAATGCAGATATTTCAATGCAGGATGCATAGAAGTAGTTTTTTTCTAAAATAAAAAATGGAGAATGTAGGATAAAATAGTTCTAATAGAAGTGTGAATGCATAGTTGTAATTCTTATAGAAATCGGAACGTAGGGTATAGAAATGTGAATACAGTGTTTCCCTTAACAATAAGGGGGACATTGGAAAACACTCATAAAATAGAAATTGTTAGAAACCTTCACTACCTGCTCTACCTCGGGGATTAGACTCACTGTCACATCTGTGATGTCCCAAAGAATGGAGCTTCTCCGTAAAAGATTGGAATTTTTCAGCCAAACTGCTCAGGTGCTTCTCTTCTTTTACGGGGGTGTGGTCTTTGGCAAGCTCAGGGAGGGAGCCCCCACCTCCTCCCGCCGTTGTGTGGGACGTGATGGGGGCGCACGCAGCAGTCGACGTCACCGCCGCCATCTGCAAATTCAAAATTAAAAATATTTAAAATAAATCAATATGTTAATTTTTGCAAAAGTATTGAGAAAAAATTGATAGGGTAAAAATAGTTTTGATTATTTTTTTTCCAGCTAAGCTTTCCGTTTGATCAAAAAGAAGCTTTACCTTAAAGTGGGACAGACAAGTGGTACCGTTCTTATACCCAGATCAGTGTTCGGTAAATGGTGGCTCACGAGCCACACGTGATATTTTTGTTGTTTGAGAGCTAGTACTTCGATTAAGAATGTTTGATAGAGACTTTGGAGCACAGTTTTCTAAGCACTGGTCTATATGTCAATCGGTAAATGAAATTGCTAAAGCTGTTACTTAAACAAGTTCTTCTAGTTCCAATAACAGTACACCAATGATGCATAATTAATTATGGTAATAGGTACAGATTAAAACACGGAATAAGTTTTGCATTTAAAAGTTAAATTAATGGGGGAAGTATTTTTAATAAGTTTTAAAATATGCTTGTATTGGTACCAAGATAATTTCCATAGGTATTGTGAAAAAAAGTTTTTACGACCCAATGAAAGGGATGAATACCGGAGAAAATTGTTGATTATGATAATTTTTGATTTTCAGAAGTTGATCTCAAGCTATAGTACTATTTTAAATGAAATTGGATATAATTAATTTTAATTTTGGAGGGAAGGAACGAACATATTTTGGTTAAAATAATCACATGGAGGGCAACAAATAAAAAAATTGAGTGGAACTGTTTTATCGAAATGAATTATGTCGGTAAATGTTCATCAGTTTTGAGCGTAATTTTGTAGTATTAATAATACAGATTTATAAATAACGCACTTTTTTTTCTCCCCGTTCGAAGAACGAGTATTCAGCTAGTCAATAATATAAATAAATCTTGCTTGTTATTACAAGATATAATAACAGATAAACGTAATAATAAATAGACAAAATAACAGACAAACATAATAAGTTATAGATACAATAACACAGCTAGTCAATATTATAAATTAATCTATACTTGTCATTTACAGGATACAATAACAAACAGATATAATAACACAGCTAGTCAATAATATAAACGAGTCTATGTTTGTTATTACAATGCATAATAATAAACATATATAATAACATAGCCAGTCAATAATAAAAATGAATCTGTGTTTGTTATTACATATATATAATAACATAGCTATTCAATAATATAAATAAATCTATGTTTGTTATTACAAGATTCAATAATAAACCGATATAATATCATAGTCAGTCAATAATATAAACGAAACTATGTTAGTTATTATTCAATAACTTCTAAAATCAATGGAATAAGTATATCATTGTTTGTGATAGAAAGAATATATTATTACGTCTACAATAAAATCATTTATAGATTTAATTATTTTCTTAATGTATAAATTCCAAACAAAAAATACCTTTTTAGCGTTAATTTCTTTTATTTCATTGAAAACAATTTTCGCTATCAGACAATATTAAAAAAAATAATAATTATGAAAATACCCAAAACCAATCCCAGATCATTTAATTGTTACTCAAAATGGACTAACAATTAATTTCTTTAGAAACAATTTTCATTCGTATATTCTCAAAACTAAATTATTTTTTTTTAGTAACAGCAATCCCCGATTTCATTTTAAAAAAAAGAAGAAAGAACTCAAAGCCATTAGATAAAAGGAGTGCTTAAAACTAAAACCGCAACAAGAGTAAAAAGAAGAAAGAAAAGAAGAAAAAAAAAGAAGAATTTGTCGCGAAATTCTCTTAGTTAAGAAAACTAAATTAGCAGGAGTTTATGATAATCTTTTCTAATGAAGGTTTTCCCAGATAATGGTGTGCCTCTAAAAAAATGTGCCTTTTACTCTTTTAAAGTGAGGCATTTTAAAAGTGGATGAATGCATGTATGAGACACTGACATAGTCAAAAGAACTTTTCGGTCTGTTAATTTTTTTTCGATATTCTAATTTCTTTTCTACAAAGAGAGGAGTTAGTGAAAACACCCCTTTGTGTTAATGAAGAAAAGAAAAAAAAGAGATTACACAGGATTTAATTGTATTTTGTTTAGAATAATCAATTGAGCTTTTTAAAAAAATTGCGATTCTTCCCTTTAACGTCGTTCAGTAAACATGGATTTCAATAGAAGGTTTTCTTTCATGATGTTAGGAAGAAAAAAAATCTTATTTTAGCTGCATTACAGTATTTCCTAACTGTTCTATTGTTGTAAGTCAACCAATATCTATCGGAGCCTAATGGCTTTTGAACAATGTATTGCGTTTAACTTGTACGCAAAATTATAAATGTGTCATATCGATTTGTGGGACAAGAATAAAGTCCCTTCAGCTGAAGACTATAAGTTAAGCGACGGAATTTTTTGCGGCATAATTTTTAAAAGTTGAAAAGTCCATTCGGAGCTAAGTGTCGTTTATTATTTTTTTTACGACTTTAATAATCATCATTTCATTTTAAAATTTAATGGAATTATAGTATTAGATTATGTAATACAAATACTCAAATGAATAAACTTACGCTAATATTTTTAAATTCATTCCAACACTAATCCTTCAATATCTCAATATAGGAAATATGACTTCCATAGGAATAGAATATATTGAATATGGGTATAATGTGTAAGTATTATTTGTTCTAATATAAAGACCATAATTATTCATTGTTAATACTGTTTTTCAATTGGTGTTTGTTTCATTTGAACTAGCACAATTTAAAAAAAAAAAGCTATTCCTGAATATTTGGTAGACATAGCCATGTTTAAAGCAGCGTCTTCCATACTAATAATTAAAATGATGCAAAATTTTAATTTGAAAGTGAACTATTAAATGAATAATCCCAAAAAACTGGAATGGAAAGATATACTGGGTGATTTAAAAACGTTCTTTACTTCACAATTATGAAGATGGAAACAAAAGTTGTGTTACACATTGTAACAATAATTTTTGAGGCACTAATAAGACTTTGAATTCTTCACACTCTTTATTGATAAGAACTTTTCACACTCCACGGTTTGTTCTACTTTGAATTCTTCACACTCTTTATTGATAAGAACTTTTCACACTCCACGGTTTATTCTAATAATGTTTTTGGACAAGTCTTCAGATTCTCATGACTATGGTTCAGGATTCTAGGAGCAGATAGAGCCGAATTCCAACTCGAGGGCAGAGACACCTACATCGAGATTTTGGGAAGGAAGTATTGGAATGGTGGCAACGACAGTGAAGAGTCCCTTTTGAAGTAATTTGATACCTCAGTCGATGATGTGAGTTGGTGAGGAGCGGAGGCTTCGGCCTGCCGTTGTTCTCTCCAAGAACGTGGAGCAACGTTTGAGTTTCAATGAAATGAAATTGTGATAATTTTCAGGATCCATCTTGATCCGTAAAGTTTATAGCAGAATACAATGATCTAAATTAATTTTTGATTTCTACATTAATGTAAAAAATATTAGAAATATACATTTTTCGTGTACTCGTGACCTCAATTTGTAATGATGGAATAAATTTGTGTAAGTAAATCTTTTGTCGTTTTCTTAGGATTATGATTCTTTTTTATTTCAGCTTAATTTACTTATATCTAAATTTAATATATTTATTTTCCAGAGACTCTTTTTAGCTTTGTACTACCACTAAATTGTTAAGTTAACCACCACGTGTGGTAGTAAATTTAATCAGTTAATTGCTAGGTTGTTTAGGATGATTGTATCCAATATTTTATCTAATTCTATTAATACGGCTAATTTGATTAAGTTTTATCTAATGATTTTCTCTTTGTTCATTAATGATATTCTACTTCATCACCATAAACTTTAATTCTTTTTTTACACCACACAGCGCATAATAAGTTGGCATGTTTGGGAGCTGCTTTCATGAAATGTTTCTTATCGAATCATGAAAACCGGCGCTTATTTTTGAGCTCTCAAAAAATGCCAACTTTTATTATAATTTTCATAATTTTGAAGGAATTAAAGTATTATCAAGTATATAAAGGTCATTGTCATCCAGGATACGTGAACTGTTACGATGCTTGTGATGCAAAAAGGCGATAATCGATAACAATGAAGCAAACTGCCAATATTATATACCGATGTTGCAAATGCGAAACAAATGGGTTAATCATTAAAAAAAAATCAAATTTTGTTTTTAAAACCATGAGACTGCAGCTTTCTCTCCAAAGCTCAACTCTAATTTTGCGATTTTTGGAAAATACTAAAATTTTTATTGTGATAGAATTATCCAGATTAAACTCAGAATGTTGGCCAACGATTCAGCAATTTCTTCTTAGTTTCTTTACAACATTTGTCGCCAATTCAAATGATTTTTAATTTTTTTGTTTAAACACTTAACGTGAAGGAACATGTGCAAAACAATAGTCGTTTTAATTGAGCATTAAACTTACATTATGGAATGTAGTATTTTTTAAACCTCAGACGTACAAATAATACTAAGTACATATATTACAAAATTCGGTTGAAAATTAGGAAGTCCATAATTTTTACGATGATCATTTTATAATGATAGTGGACGAACAGAAGTATTATTTGTGGTAATTTAATGTTGAATTTTAATATTGTCAAAACGGCAACATACATTGACGTGTACAGTCAGATTCTCGATGTTACATTTACAACCTCTTTTGACAACTATAGTACAATATAATTTTTGCTTAGACCTATTAGACTATTTCATTTTTGTAAAGCTAAACATGGGTAATAAATTTTTAATTATCATTGGCATCTCAAGGTCACATTTTCTACCTTCGTCTCCCTGAAAGTCAACAACGTTACTCTTTTTATTCACACGGCAGTTAAGGAGTATCTGCAAACCAAAACTGAGCAGTGGTGGTGAGAGAGAGCACTCGCCTCTCATTGAGGTCACCCAGGCCAGGTTCGAATCCCAGCGATGGCTGTCGACACGAATTCCGTACCCGGTTTGAATCGATCACAGTGCTGACGTAAAATATTCTTAGTGGTAGACGGATCATGGGTTAGAGTCCCCTTTCCGTCAAACTAACCGTGGGAGATTTTCGTAGTTTTCCTCTCCATGTAATGTAAATGTGGGTTACTTCACTCAAAAAATCTTTCCCGACCCAAATTTCTTCCAATACGCATAATTATACATATACGAATATTATATGACAAGAGAACTCCAGGCGTTTCCTTGGATTGGGTTCAAAATTACAAGGCTACAGAGCTGAACATTGGCAGTCACAAACTGAAAATTAGGTCGGTTGTTCAACGACGGTGATGTATAGATAGATATAACCCATAACTTTATGTTATTATAATGTTATAATAATAAAGTACTGCCGTGGAGAAAAAGTCAGATTAGTGGATACCATGGTAACGCCTGTATTATATTTACAAAGAACATAGTATTTCTATCTTAAAACTGCAGACCAAATGAGTCGTACCTGAGTATAAGCTAACCATGGTACATTTTTTTAAAAGCTACCCTAACAATTGCGTAACCGGGATATCTCTCCGATCTGTCGGCAAAATGTTAATTTAATATATTATAGAATATTTTAGAGTTTCCAAAACGGGTTTTTAAAAGGATTTGTTTTACTCCATTTATATTTACCCCTAATTAAAATAGTTTCTCAAAATAACAGATTCCATTATAATTATTTCTTTTTTCGAATCTAACTTCTCAATCTGGTCAGAAATTCGATCGATACTGCTTATAATAGAGTTCCCTGCCCCACGAAAGTGCAAAGAAAAAAGAAAATTCATTTGCTGATCGGAACGGTAAAGGAAACCGTTCTTCGTTCCATTTCTGATTCAGAGAAAAAGCAAGCGATACGCCTCACACGTCCTTTTCAAACTAGTTTCTTCCGCCATCTTAATGGAATCACGAAACGACACGTGATGGCTCTAAGAGGGAGCAGAATAAGTATACGAACGACTATTAAAGAACTTTTTTCTTTTTCGTGTGGTTTTAGTGAACCTAATCGCAGATATACACAGAGACTTCACTTCTCCATCGATGGGCTATAATTTCGAAGGTTTTTCTCTGATACTTTTTACAGTCATTACTTCCGTACTTCGGGAGTTGTTCTACGAGTGTTGGAAAGTATTTTCATTCGAAACTTTATTTTACCGCATTTCGAGTCACGTTGAAACTATAGAACACATTGAATGGAAAGAGAAACATTTTAAACAACGATTCGAAAGATATGAACCGTGTATTTGAGTTTTACAGATATACTAAACAGAGATAAGCAAGAGATTTAGATAGGTGAGAGTGATTTTTACTGACAAAAGAAACTCAAACACTTAAAGTAACTTTTTTTAAAATTAAATCCCTTGGACACTAGAAAAGGCTTTAATAGTTTTAATTGCCATCACTAAACAACTCAGAGAAATTTTTATGAAAATGTTCTCAGAAAATCTGAAAACATTTGACTCACTGTTTTAATCTACTTTTTCTTCAAATTCTCTATAAGCTTTATTTTCCACAGAAAATCTTCAAAATGAATTCTCCAAATTTTCTGCAAAATTAGGCTTAAAAAGTGGGTCAGATAAATTCCGATTTTTCCTCTAATTTTATTGATGATCTATTAAGTCTTTAAAATAACTTTGTCTATGAAAGATTTTCGGATGTTTCAAAGGAAAATGACTATAACCTTTAAAATAACTGGGAAATGTTTACGAATCTGAGCACATTATAAGTAAAAGTAAATGCAAAATTTCCGAAGAAACTCTTAAAAGTATGACATTTTCTGAAGAAACACTTAAGATATTTTGTAGAGAGGTAGAACAAAGGATAATTTTTAGGAATTTATCTAATGATCTGAATGGTGCCATTTCAAGATAATATTTCATCACGGAGAAATAATTTGGAAAAAAATATTCCGTGATTAAATATAATCTTTCTCCAAATAAATGGTTTCTTAGAATAGGCTTGATTCAATAGATTTAAATGCAAAGGGATAGATACTATAAATAAATTTATAAATTTATCTAATGATCTGGATGATATCGCTCCATGATTATATTTTGGAAATCATTACCCCATGACGTTTCCATGACTACTCTATTTTCTTCAAATTACTATTCATCAATCCACTAGAACAGGTTTCAGGACATTTAGAATTAGATAGGTTAATTGTATATCTAATCTGCATGATGCTAATCTAGAATCATAGTTCACAGTTGAAAAATTAATTTGGGAACCAATTCTTGAGGCTTCAATCTAAAGTTTCTTCATTGGACCACTAGAACAGGTTTAAATACATTTAACCCTTTTATTATTTATGGTAGTCCGCTCCGCTGAAATGAATTCACTGAACGGTGCACCACGTCGCAAAGTGTGCACATTGCACGTCGGTAAGCTAATATTTGGATATTTGGAAATTTGAGATGACATTTGGAGATTTTGTGAAAATTAAATAAAAATACAATTCGGAATAATTCAGAAATATGACAGTAATTTAATTCAGTATGATAAATTTTAAAACAAGGGTCCTCAAAACTATATTACTGTTTCACACTCATACTTAGATTTTCGTCTTTTGTCTTTTGCACTGCAAATGACGCACTTTCTATTTCGGTTTTTTTTCCTACAGATCTATAACCGAAGGAAAATGTCTTTCCGACTTAAAAAGACTTAAGCGCTTTCAATTTTATTTTATTTTATAACCGTCGTTGAACAGCCGACCCAATTTCATGGGTTTACGACTACATACGTTCAACTCCGTAGCCTTGTAATTTTGAACCAATCCAGAAGACAAGGAAATTCCTGGATCAGTACCCCCAGAGGTATTGATTTGTTGTGGGAACATAGAGGACATGGAGACTCGACAGATTTAATGTGCATCAGTCACCATTTACTACACGGGGAGTCTTCGGCCGGCGAGGATCGAACCCACGACCTCTTGGATATGGGCCCAGCGCCCTGCCTACCAGGCTATCCCGGCCCTGAAGCGCTTTCAATTATCCATATTATTGATCTGATATAGGCCAATGGAATATTAGACAGTAACAGTCTGAAGCAAACTGTTGGTTATTAAACAGTATCACGCTGACGCAGGCCAAATACAGCGCTCCTACGCATGCAATTCGTCACGTGGATGTGGGATAATTATGGCGCTCATACACGCAGGACTTCAGCGTGATGCAGGCTATATACGGCGCTCGTACCCAACGGAAACACGTGTATGTTGGCTATATATGACGTTCGTACACACAGGACGTCACGTGGATGCTGGCTAAATACGGCTCTCGTACATAAGAGAAAAGAGTGGATGTTGACTAATTACGACACTCGTTCACACAGAGCATTGGATGCCGGCTAATTTCGATGCTTGCTACGAAAGGGTAAGAAGTAAAAAAGCGTTCAGTATGAGCGAATATCTCTAATGATCTGAGTGATGTCAATTCAGAATTGCATTTCACCGGTGAAAAATGTTTGGAAACTTATACTTCATGTTTTAATCTAAATTTTCCTTAAGTTACAGTTCGATAGACCACTAGAACAGGCTCCAATAATCTACTTTTACGTTTAGATTAGTGGACAATTTTAATGATCAGAATTGTGTCACTCAAATTTTCCAGTTTAGTTTTTATAGTTGAAAAATTATTTTAAAATAATACTTTATGTTTTCTTCAAGTGTCCTTGACTAAAAATATTCCGAAGAATATTTATCTTCCCAGATTATTTTGAAAGATGAAAAATGATTTAGAAAATGGTACTCCAGGTCTACATATAACATTAAAGATACAAAATGATTTGTATAAAAGCACTTTAGGTTTTGACACACATCTATTAAAAAATATCAGTAGTGTAACGTAGAGAAAATATCATAAATGTAGATTACACCCATTCGTGTTTGCATATGACGTTATCATTGATAGGATTGGATGTTTGACCTTTTAGAGTAGTCTGGAATAGCAATTATCGTTTGTTTTGGTGCAATTTAGAAAATTACTTTCTCACATTTTGAATAGTTAGGAGTGAGAATAGTTAGGAAGCAATCATTTTGCTCATAAATGCAGATTAAGAGTACAATTCGAGAGAATTAAAGGAGAGTTAGAACGGATTAAGAGCTTAACGTTTTTATTCTTTAAATATATGGCACGCTTGAGATCATTGTGTGTTGCAGCGTAGGTAATTGGTGAACTGTATTCACTTAAAAGTGTATCTTTCTAACACTCTATAATATAAAGTTGCAGGGTAAATAGAGTTTCAAACTGATTCAGTGGATATAACTCGCAAAAAATGGTTATGCAACCGGTACTCTCTACGGTCCTATTGACCCCTTTAGGACCGGCGAAAATAAAAGTACTTCCACATCCGCATACTCCGAGAGTATACGCAATAATGAGTATGCATACATACTAATTCGACATGCGAAACGAGAGGACCGTATTGAGACAGGTCCTTGTCATCTTAAACCGCTAGAGTCAGAAAGACTCGTTTTATGCATGGTACTGTGATCATGGTATACTCATAATAGCTGATAAGATAACATCTGATACTCATAATATCTAATCATAATGATATCTTATGAATTTAGGTAGGTACTGAACTTTCGTTCTTCACCTCGGAAGATTACGTTAACGTTACCCAGTGTTCACCTGTGAGCCTAAGTCACGGAGGCGAGCGACATTATCCACGCCACACTGCGACAAGTGCCCGTTCATAGGATAGGCCAAATTCCCACATCACACACAACAGAGGGTAACACAGAGATAAACATTCATGCCCTGAGCGGGATTCGAGCCTGCAGCCATTGGTTTCACTGTTAGGCACGCTAACCACTCGGCCACCTGGTCGTCAGGAATTAAAAGTGAGTTATATTTCTTCATATTGATTAAAAGTAGACGTATATAAGAAGTAATAAGATTTCGCAAGATTGCAATAAGTTTCAATTTGGCACTTTAAGATTGAGGAGAATTCGGACGAATTTAAAGCTCAACGTGACTTATATGTGTATCAGGGATTCATCATACTTATCAAAAATAAAAATAAAAACAAAAGTTATCTTCTGAATTAAAAACAGAATCCTTACTTTAAGTAGCCTTCCGTCGACTGTCTGCATAGCTTGAGTATTGTTGGTGGGCCTCTTAACAAAGGATAGGAAAAGTCGGGTGACCAGGTCTCTGGGAGTTTCAATCTCCAGGTATGAATCCATAAACTGTTGAAAACCCTCATAGTCAATGTCCTGGAATAACACACAATCATTGTTTTGATAACAGTAAAAGTTTCACAAATATTTAATTTATCATCGAATTCAAGAGGAATTACTTTATTTTGTTTTATAACCGTCGTTGAACAACCGACACAATTTCTCGTGTTTGTGACTACTAATGTTCAACCCCGAAGCCTAGTCATTTTGAACCCAATCCAGAAGACAAGGGAACTCCTGGATCAAGTATTTTAAGAAATTTTCCTTCTTGGAGGACTTTTTGATAGAATTAACCCGCATTTGAGGAAGACATGGAGAGAAAAACCACGAAAACCTCCTACGGTTAGTCTGACGCCAAAGGGATTCTAACCCATGATCCATCTACCCCTGAGGTTATTTTACGTCAGCACTGTGGTCGGTGCAAGCCAGATACGGAATTCGTACCGACCAGCATCACGGCTCAAGAAGTATTATGTGGTTTAAAATAAATTTGAAGTTTTCTGAGATCTACTCCCTGTTTTTGGCTAGTATAAACACCATTTGGATGACCTCGCTCGGACGTGCTTGGTATGCTGCTGAGTCCAGTGGACTGTCATTGCAGTGCCCCGATCCAAGACTTTATCAGACCACTCTATCTAGACTTAGGACTGGTCACATTAAGAGTCTAATTTCGAACGGAAATGAGAAGACTTATGCTGTTCTGTCATTGCTTCTCCCTCTCATATCTTAGATTGTATTGGTGCCTCTATGGGGCAGCTGTTGACTGAGGGGGATGCGGTTTTTGATTTAATTTTGTGACATGTTCTGCAGGACTTAGTTTGTCAAAGCCAAGAGGGATAAGCAACAACAAGTTTAAAGTTGCGCAAATCAAAGTTAAATGGTCCATAGTTCAGCAAAACTATCTGGATTTCTATTTCTACCTGATAGATTTCTCTACAGATTTTTTTTGAAATACCTTTGCAATTCGTGACTTTCTCTTTAGAGAATTTACTTGTAGAGCGTTTGTAGTTCAAGAAAGCATTCATGGAACATGGTGTTTTATTAGGAATAGCTAGAGTGTTAGTCTCATACATTTAGTTAGATTTGCAAGAAAAATCCTAAGGCAGAAGTACCCAACAATTACAATTAGTTAGCCATTTTATGACAACTGGAATTATGGGATCATTAGCTGCTAGGAAAAGAGTCCTTCTTTAGACGACGAAGAAGTGAGATAAGCGAAAACAAAGTTTCTGCTCTCGCTTACAAAAACCCAAGAAACGAACGAAAAATGGCCCTTCCAATTTGAACAAGATTGATGGCATTTTGATCACGTTTTGAAACAGCTAAAGTTTGTTTTCTCTGATCTGGTAAAATAAACAGGGATAAGTGGGAAAAAAAGATGTTGATTATTTATTTTAACATATGAAGTTCATCAATATTAAAAAAAACTTCATTTTCATTCAATTTCTTAAACTAGTACTTTTACGGATCGTAAAGCTTTGGAGTGCACAATTTTAAACTTACCCTTTACACAACCTTACTTGTTTTTTTGTTTCTAAGCATGGAACAAAGTTCGTTACCAGCTACACTTAAACAGTGCGCCAACTAAAATAAGAAACAAACATGATAGCACCAAAAAATACCTTCTGCTCTAACGATCGGAATTTCTCCAACTAAGTACCAATCTTTATAGTTCAAAGCGGTGACCTCAAATATGATAACTGATTGGTGCTAACGACTGATTAATTTACGGAATCAGACTTTGGAAATGAGCTTTCTCTAAACATCCATGCCTTTTTTTAGACTACTTTGGATTGGTTCGAATACGTAACGATTTCATCTTATTTTGCTGAATAAGGAAAAAATTCCCAGTCCCCATTAGGGAAAAAAGCGTCTTTTTTTTATGTTGAACAAGATAAAGGCAAATATTGGCGTTTCGGCTATAAGGTCGGTATACTATAAAGTTGTAAGGTATATATTTCGCAAAAAATGAAAAAAAAAGTCTGACGTTGTCTATTTATTGCGTTATAAACATACACCAATGAATGTTGTAATTCATGTAATATTTTTCAAAGTCATAAAAATATCGATCGGTTCTCATACGTAACGACTTTTTTAATGCAAGAAAGAAATTCCCACTTTTTATCCCCCACATATGGGGAAAAAACTATAGCTTCTTTCGATGGGGATCAGGATTGCGGCATAGTTATGTTTTGGCTATAAGGTCGGTTAACAGTCAACTTTGCAACGTCAATTAGTAAAAAAAAATATCCGGTATTGTCTATTTATAGCGTCATTAACATTCATTTGCGAATGTTACTATCTATACAATATTTTTAATACCATACGAATATCAAAACAAAAGTCAGATACAACGCAAGTTTAGTTTTAATTTTTTTCGCTGACACAGAATTTTTTTTCTCTCAATATTTTAGGATAAGGAAAAGTAGAATGGAAAACCCATTTAATAGATGTGAGAAAACCGAAAGATCCGTTAACGACTTGTTCAGATCATTTTTATGGGTTTTTGGCCGGTCATTCAAGACCTTTATTTCGAAACAAGTTCCAAAGGGGGCAAATGAATTTTCGAAAGGAGATAAAATCAAGTAAAAAATACACTTTTACGAACGATTCCTTTGATCTTTAGTTAGATAAAAGCCAACAAATTTATAGTGGAATACTTTAATTCAGCAATTCATTTTATAATAAGGAAATTGCCCTGCGCTGCGAATTTTTTTTCTTCTTTTCAGATTAGGGCTTTATGACTTAAGTTTAAGTACTGAGCAAAATCCCTTTCACTGTTGTAAAATATAATGACATTCAATAAAGTTATTTCGTGGAGATTAGGAACTAATGTAAATAATAAAAAATTTAAATGCTTTGAAATACGATTTTCGAATTAAATTTAAAAATAAGCTACTTTGTATTCGGTTCATTAATTATAACGATCACCCAATCAGCCAACATTGAATATTGAAATAGTTAATCTCGAACTCCAATATAATTTGAAAAATAGTTTATGTGAAGTATTTAATGAACAAATTAAAAATGCTTTATTTTTACACGTTTTGCATATTCTAATCTAATGCACAAAAATTTTTTTTAAAAATACTATTTATTTTAATTTGACCACGAATAATGATCAAAATAATTTTAACTAAATTTTTAAATTCAATTTTGCACCGAATGAGAAAGAATTTATTTAAAAGAATTTGCTTATGGATATTGTTACTGCAATTCATGCGATTATTATCTTACTGAAACTCACAAAATAACCGAAAATTTGAAAATTCGATTAAAGAAAAACGATAAAAGATGGAAATATACGGTTTGTTACTTGATGCTTAGGAAACGAAGCGCAAGTTTCAAGATTCATCACAATGTTAGTCAACAGATGGCACTGCAAACAGAGTGAACTTGATAATTACTTTGAAAGCATTGAAATATTTAAATTAGTGATTAGTATATTAACCGTTGATTTTTGTAGATTCTGTCGATAAAAATTTTATGATGCTATAAGACTTTCTCTAACACTTGAATACCATTTAAAAATTAAGTTCATGATAATATTTTATGGAAAGAGTTTATCGATAGAACAAAATAGACAATTACAAAGAAATAAATAAACAAAAAAAATTTAATAGTTTTAATAAGAATTTTTTTTTTCCTCTTGCTCTCTACAAGTGTTTGGAGAAAATAAAAGAGTAGAAATGCAGAAAAATTTTGAAAAACAATGAAATAAGCACATTTTCTTAGGGCACAAACATTCAATTGCAGATACAAAAATAAAGCAAAATAATGTCTCACATTTAGAAGATGTATTTTTATTACTTTACGGTAGAATAAATAAATTTGGAATAGCGCTGCCTAAAAGTAGGTGACCCGGAGAAAAAAAACAGAATCAGGAAAATGAGCTTACGCGAAAAACGTTTAACACCTGCGACATTTTTGCCTGCTCCAACGACCACAAGGAAAAAAAATCCTAATGTTTTTGTGGTAGGGGGTGAAACGAGGGAAAAAAGTACACACAATTCCTTATCACGTTAAATGTCTTGCTGTTCCCCTCCCCCTTTTATGAAGATGGTTTGTTAAAAAAAAATAAGAATGGGGATTTTATACAAATTAAAATGTTTTATATCTTATATTCTTATTCAGGAAATGTTGTCAGTGATGGTCATTGATATGTGGTAAAAGTATAATTAGGATTGAAACATAAGGTGTGAACTGAAGAATTAAGTTATTATTGGTCTCAACTGTTCTGAAAATGTCCTTCATTCACACAGAGAGTTAAAAAAATTTTGAGGCTAGCACTATGAAATGAAACAGAAATAAGAAATCAAGGTTGCTTTATGTCTATAAAAAGTTCGCATAAAAAACTGGCTCTATAAAAAGTTTTGTTGCATAAAAAGCTATCGGAAACTCAAAAAATTTAATTGCTCATAAGTACTAATTTTTAAATCAATAAATGTATGAAAAAAAAATGTTAAGTGATTCACTATGAAGACCCGGTGACAAGACGCATTAATATTCATACAAATTGCATCATCTTTTATGTACATGAAGTTTATGAATGGCTGCAAGTAGTTGAACATAACCATTTCAGTAAACCTTAGGATCTAGTCTATGTGCAGTCCAACTATTATGCAACTATCACCAGATTGAATAGTACCTTGTTGACATTTTGGGTCCATGAGTTCCTGGGGCCTGTTCCACACTCACCACATCAGCTCTGACCACCTGAAATAGTGACTTATCTGACCAAGCTACAGTTTTCCAGTATTCTAGTGTTCAACTAATATGGTCACGAGCACAGAGAGGCACTGGATGGGATGTCCTCCTTTTAGCAAAGACACTCGAATCGGTCTTCTGCCGTCATACAACAAATGTCATAACAGACACGTACATTTCATGCTCGGCATTGATGCTTGCGGTTATATCACTCAATGTTACTTGTCTGTTAACACTGACAACTCTATGTACATGTCGGCGGTCGGTGGTTAAGTGCATGCGGTTGGCTACTGCGTTGCACATGGTGGGAGGCTATGTCTGAAATTGGGTATTCTCAACACTCCCTTGACACTGTAAATTTTACGAACGTTAAATTTTCTCACAATTTCCGAAATCAAATGTCCTATGCGCCTATTCCAACTTCCATTCAACGTTCAAAGTCTGTTAATTCTCGTCTCGCGGTCATAGTTATATCAGAAGCATTCTCAGATGAAAAATTTGAACACAAATGGAAATCCTGCCAGTGCACTATCCATATATGCATTTTGTAGGCGATACTACTACCATCTGTATATTTGCATAGTGTTATCTCACGCCTTTTGTCATCTCAGTGTTTTCCCTTAAAAATTCTACGTAACCGAATTTTCTAAAAATACCTAATAATTTAAAAAATCAATTTAAGAAAAACGGGAAGAAAATGTACAGCTTGTTGCGTTCTGCTAAGAAGGAAAGCTTTTATTTATTCACGCAAAAAATCTAAATTACTTACTAAGTTCGTAATCAGATGGCACTGCTTATTAAAAAGCTTTAAAATAATGTTTTCAAGATGATTACTCCTTGCAATAACACAGTGACGTAGTTAGATGACAAATGTGCTATGCTAATATTTCAATTAGAATGGTGTTTCATGAGATAGAGTACATAGCTATATAGTTTTTTAACTATAGGTGCCATCTTCTTAAGTACTTAGTAATTAATTTTGAATTGTGATGAAAAATATTATTCTGTTCATTAAAGCAGAACTCATCTGATCATGAAATTCGATCTCTTTTCCTTAATTGGTATTTAAAACCGGTACATCGACCCATTTTGGGACACCCTTCGCATTATTTTTAAATTAACTACAAAGAATATTTCTTTAGATCATTAAAGCATCATTGGAAAAAAAATTGCAAGAAAAATAAAGAAGAATTTGAAAGTAAATTCTTTAACAATATTTCAGTTCTCAATATGCTATAATTACAAATTTAAAGGTTTACATCAACCAATTTTTCGATAAGTAAAATATTTAAGGTACTTATATGGCATTATTAAGGTTGTGTGGCAAAATAAAAAATAATTAAAAATAACCAGTAATCCAGCTCATCTTTCTATCACAATTTATTATTTTTTCAATAAATAATTTTCTATAACATTTAATCTTTTGTTATTGTTTATTGTACTGTAAGAAATTAATTTGTCTTTTTCTAAAAAAATGTTAATCCATCATTACGAACTAAAACAAAATCGAAAGTTTTTATTTTATTTTTATTTTATGTAATATTTTCTTAATTTATAATTTAAGAATTTGCAGACGATATATTTATAAAACAAATTATTAGGATTTCCTTCCATGCTATGGATCAGTTTATCAGATCCTCAAATAACGTACAAATTCTATCATTTTTTTCCCTTATGCTTAGAAAAAAACAAAAGAAAAAAACAAGTAGAATTTTAAAGGGAATAAATTGAAATTCAAAACGAGTTCTTTCTATTCTCCTTAAATAAACAACGTAGTATGTAGTTGGTAATTGAATTTTTGATGATAAATTAAAAAGAGGAAAGAGGTTTACTCTTGTAAAGGTTTAGAGTTTTATTTTGTTGTGTTTCGAAACACAAAAAAAGAAAACAAAATTAAGTCTTCTTTTATGTAAAAGCATATTTGAGTTATGTTAAAGTTCTGATAGAATTCTAAGACAAAAAATATTTATTTTATTTTTATTTTAATAGAATATACTTGCTGTTAATGGTAAGAAAGTATACCTTTGGAAATTAAATAATACAAGTTTTTATTTAAGTTCAATTTAATTACCTAAAAATTATTAATACATTCGATATAACATGTAATTTTTAAATAAATAAACTGATTTTGTACTCATTTGTACTATTTTTGACTTAAACCTATTTATACGTCTGGCATAGCCTTTTAGATTTGTCAACTAGACATTGTTTTGTAGGTACTTTTTATGCTAGGTATAATAAAATCAAAATAGTTTATAAGAAATTTGGTTTTACGTATGAATGTTCTAATTGTTGACGCTCAACAGAGATAACTTTTGATCCAATAATCGCATTTTTACGTACTAAGAATCAAGCGTAATTGTTTGGGGCTCTAATATTAAATAAAAAAAATTTATAATCGCGTACAAAAAATTTTCGATTCATCTATAAAATTCTCGAGATATTGCGAAATAGGCAAAAAGTAGAAGTAACATTAAGGGGTCCATCGAAATTATTACCGAATTATTAATTTTTAGTTTATTGAATTTATCACAAAAAAATTCAATCTATAAACAATACTTCACTTGTGTAAATAGCAATGAGTAAGTACAAAATTGCACTTTCAAAACGCAGAAACTCGTATAAATTTTAAATTATAAGTTTCTTCGACTTTGTTCCCGTTTCTCCGACTAAACGTGAAAGTACATGGAAACATTCCTAGATAGATTTGAAAACAAAACAGTACCTTTTTTACACAGAAAATCATAGTAACTTCGAAATAATTAGTCTTTTTTTATCGCCTTGACATCAAAACTGGATTGTGTGAATTTTTCGAATTTTTTTTATCGCCTTGATATCAAAACTGGATTGTGTGAATTACCGTCAGTATTTTAATTTTTCTTATCGCCTTGACATCAAAACTGGATTGTATGAATTACTGTCAGTATTTTGAATTTTTTTTTTATCGCCTTGACATCAAAACTGGATTGTGTGAATTACCGTCAGTATTTTGAGTTTTTTTTATCACCTCGACTTCAAAAGTAGATTGTGTGAATTACCGTCAGTATTTTGAAATTTTTTTTTATCGCCTTGACACCGAAACTGGATTGGGTGAATTACCGTCAGTATTTTGAAATTTCTTTTATCGCCTTGACACCGAAACTGGATTGCGTGAATTACCGTCAGTATTTTGGACTTTTTTTTTATCGCCTTGACATCAAAACTGGATTGTGTGAATTACCATCAGTATTTTGAATTTTTTTATTGCTTTGACGTCATAACTGTATTGTGTGAATTACCGTCAGTATTTTGAGTTTTTTTTATCGCCTCGTCATCAAAAGTAGATTGTGTGAATTACCGCCAGTAGTTTGAAATTTTTTTTTATCGCGTTGACACCGAAACTGGATTGGGTGAATTACCGTCAGTATTTTGAAAATTTTTTTATCGCCTTGACACCGAAACTGGATTGCGTGAATTACCGTCAGTATTTTGGACTTTTTTTTTATCGCCTTGACATCAAAACTGGATTGTGTGAATTACCGTCAGTTTTTTTGATTTTTTTTATCGACTTGATATGAAAACTGATTAGAGTAAATTTCTGTTAATATTTTGAATTTCATTTTGCACTATGCATTTTAGTAGAATCATAAAATTTCCTAATCAGTTTCAAAATTTTTACCCTACATTTCAGTCCTATTATTCGTAAACAATGTTTCGATCATATTTTATTTACTTCTGTTTATTTAATTCTGACATATGATAAATTCTATCTTAAACATAGGAAATAAAAATTCGGTAGTGATAAATTATTGAAAATCATTCATATGGTAATCAAAACTATTAACACTTATCTATAGTTGTTTTTATACTAGTTCAAAAGGATTAATGATACAATTTTCCTGCATGAATACATACTTTATTGGAAAACATGAACATAAATTTAATTACAAGAAAAACTTTGAGAAATTAATATATATATAAATTAAATCGCATTTTGCTCTACAAAATACTTTTTTGTCTTCTTTAACACACGGGTTCCTTAAAGAGTTAACATCTAAGCATTTTATGGAATTAAAATAAAATGAATAACCAAACGATTACAGTTAACTTCATTAATTCAATTAAAAATATTTCATTTTATAACCGTTGTTGAACAACTGTCCCAAATTTAGGTTTAAGACTACCTTTGTTCAACCCCGTAGCCTTGTCATTTTGAACCCAATCTAGAAGGCAAGGGAATTCCTGGATCAAGCATCGGAAGGAAATTTGCCTTCGTGAAGGACTTTTTGATGGAACTAACCCGCATTTGAGTTATATGGAGAGGTAAACCATGCAAACCTGTCACTGTTAGTCTGGCGTAAAGGGAATTCAAACCCATGATCAGTCTACCACTGAGGATATTTACGTCAGCACTATGGCCAGTGCTTGCTGAGTGCAGAATTCGTATCGACCAGCCATCGCTGGGATTCGAACTCGGCTTACCTCATTGGAAAGCGAATGCTCTATTCCCTGAGCCACCGCGACTCAATTGAAGTTATTAAGAATAGAAAATGAATCGTTTTCTTTTAATTCAAAATATGAAAAGAAAACGATTTATTTTTTGTCTGAATAATAATTAAGCTTCTAACGATAGCGTGAAGCTGAACTCATCTGAGTCTTATCAGATATCTTTTGTTTGACAAAAATAAATAAATAAAAATTCCGTTTTTTTTTACTTGTTCTAGCACTAGAGTAGTAAATGGGTATCTTCCGCGAATTGAAGCTTGTGGATTTCGCTCCAAATCTCTTCAACTTTAGAGAATTTTCTCGTACAAATGTTGACCGTTGTTATTCTTTAACGGCTGATGTTTCGATTGATTCCAGTCACAATTTTTACCTGCCGAAATTATTTTTTAGTTAATAATAATTATTTTAACACTATTTTAAATATTTTTTCTGAAAATTAAGCTAAAATGAAGTTAAAAACTTAAAGAACAATAAAATACAGGGCACGATTTTTACTAACTAGTGAACATTTTTACTTGAATGTGGTATGATCGTTCTACTTTATATGCACGGATCAAATTCTCAATTTCTAAATATATACCTTACTAGAGGGCTCCGCTCCCTGCTCGCTACCGCTCGCCAACCCCCGATAATTGCTACGCAATTACACTTTTGTTCGCTTCGTGAACAAAATCAAAGTCGTTTTTTTTGGAGATTAGCTGGCAATTTTTCTGCATAGAGAGAATATGATAGGATTGTAATATGTCAGAGGTTCTTGTTATCAGCATTATAATGTTATATGAAGCAATTTTAATACAAACAAAAATTTAAACTTATATTAAGCGAGGAAGCAATATTATAGCAATAACAAATTACTATAGGGCATTAGCCGGAGATTAATCTCCGTATTCGAAGCACACGTGGCAGAGCCTTAACTCGGGTAGACTATATTTAAGGGTGCCCCTTGATTCTCACCAAGTTGTAATAGCGATTGATCACCAAGCTGGGCGATGTTGAAACCCAATCGTGATTCTGATTGGTTTAGATTTTAGCGTTATTTTTAAATGTTCAACGGTATATGTAATTTCAGAGGTCCGCTAGTTCTAAGTTGGATACCGGCTGGTAAGATTACTTTTTCTTCTGGTCAATAAGATTGAAGGTATGTGGGAAGTCATAAAAAGGGACTTTAGAAAAAATGTCATCGCCAGTCGGGTACCACAGACGCAATTTTCGATTCGAATTTCGCCGAATTTATGTGGCGATGAAGGTACACAGATTATATTCATGATAAATTTAGACAGTATCTAACTGCTATTAGAGAATTCGGTGCACCTAAATCTGAGGATATTCAAGCTTAAAGAAGAAGTGAGTTGTTTTTTTCCTTTTCTTTCTGTGCTTACTTCATTAATTTTTGTTTCGATTCAAAATGCATTTTCTTGGGTTTATTAATTTTGCTCATATCGGGTTCATTGCAATTTCATAAAGTTTTGGTCCATGTTTTGTTGAAATTTTCCAATGTTTTATTGAAATATCATTATATTTTGGCAGTCATTCCTGTTACCACGGTGTTCCGCGCAATCAGGAATGGCGCCAAACATAAGTCGCCAATTTCGCTAAGGGGAAACCCATATATATTTTTACCCCTTCTAACTCAAATCATTGTTGATCTTATAGGATGCCGGACGCTCCCTATAGGGTGCTTCATCTCCCCCCTACAGTAATTTAAATTTTAAACTGAAAACAATTAAAACCTAATGAAAAAAACTTCAAAATATGGCAAACAAATTAAAACCTGTAATATTAATAAGTTGATGCTGAGTAATATTTCAAAAGCAAAACCCATTGCAAGTAATTGCCCAATTAACTACAATACTGTCAACTGACAAAATATTTTAGTTTCAATCAGACAAAAAGCAAATTATATAATAAAAGTATATGTGACTGAAATTTGACAAATTAAATTAAGCAATTTAATTTTTTTGTCACATTGAATACTAATAAAAAAACAAATGTAAAATAAAATAATTATGTTATCAATGATCAAAAATTTTTTTGTCTGAATTGTTATAAAAAAATAAGGTGAAAACAATAAAATTAAAAATTATTTACAATAGATCTCTGAATATTCACAAAACCTAGCTATGTACATTTTTGATTGATTTTTCTTTTCACATCATTTTGTGTACCAATGATTTGCACTTTTATGCATTATTTAAGAAATATCTGAAACAAATATGAACTGTTAATTAATATTTCTGGCTGAATGATTTTTTGAAAGTAAGTAAAAAACAATTAAAAGTAAGAAAAAACAATGATAAAATTAAAAATTATTTACAACTCCTTATATACAACATTTTTGTATCAATTTCTTTTCCATATTATTCGTTTTCATTTAAACGTCTTGACTTTTCAACGTTTCTTTGCTGCGCATTTCGTTGTCGCGTATTGTTAGTACTGCGATTATTTTCTCGGTAATTTTGTACTGCTAAATTATGTTCAGTCCTATGTCGCTGTTGATATCTCCTAAGATATTCACGGCGATCCATTTTTTATAAGAGATATAAGTATTTTAAAGTAAACTCTGTTCAATATATTTCACACATTCAATACAAGATAAAAATCGCAACTAGATTTAGCTGGTAAGTTTAGTTGTAACATTTCTGCAGACAGCATTATTAAAAATTATTACCTTCACACACATGCGTTCCCAATTTTGATTGGCTGTTTTGTGCGTTACTAACCAGAAGTCTTCAGTGATTGGCTATGTGTTATCATTCCACTCTCTTCTTATATATAAAGACATGAATTTTCATTTTGATGAAAAAGTGACGAAAATTAGTGTCAGAGCAGCGTCGCAAAGTATTTTGTATTAAAATGAAAAATTGTTTTTCAGAAACATTTGAGATCTGCATAAAATCGTTTATTTATAACAGAGAGAGAAGGAATGAATATCTCCAATCTTCTCTTAAGATAAAACCTGATTGAATCTTTTAGTCTGTTTTTGAACGACATCTTTATAACAGTTTGTAGCCGGCACCAAAAGCTCGGTGTTGGGAAACTGACCAACTTTATACTTATTTCGATATGAGTATGATGAAAGCTTTGTTTCATCATGGTTGCTTAGCAATATAGAATGTAATTAGATTTGATTCTATTAAAATGTGTTAGTTTTTATTAGATGGTTATGAGTGTTGTCTCTTATTTGAGCGATTTAAAATTAAACAATTTCTTTTTTAATCTTAATTTTCTCTCTCATTGTTTTAATTTTTCTTTTTGCAATCGTTGCGAGATAAATACAACTGGTGATAATCGTATTCAGTCTTCCAATTTGATGCGCGTTCAATATTTTAGCAATGCACCGGTTTTTGATCTTTCCTGCTTCTAAAAGATATGGAAGCAATAAACATTGATAAAAGTATATTTTGTATCATACATTAAAGTTTGAAAGTTGTTGAGACACATGAAAGGAGTTTTTCTATGAAACATTAAGCACGTATTTCAACATCCATAAAATTCGCCATTTTTCAGTACATTCTAAATGTTTTTTTTTTCAAAGCTGAAAGCGATCTATCGTAAAAATAGCAGTAAACGGATATCAAAAATCTAAACATGTTTATTCCTGATATGCAGCATAAAATAGCAGCACTTATAAAAGGGGAGCTTCCTGTTTTGTTTGTTCTAGAAAAAGGAATAGTTTAGAAGGTTTTCGTATCAGCTCAACAGACGATAGGGATATGCAAATTTTGGATTTATATTCTAAAAGATTTATTTTGATAAAGTTATTGGAGATGTAAAGAGGATTTTATCACAGCACAGTTCGCTTAATAACAAATTTGTATAACAAAAGCTCTATTTATGTGTGTCTTCTTTTTTTTTCAAACACCGAGTTTGTAATGAATTTCATAAAGGCATGCAAAATAGAAAGTTTCAGTAGAAATAAATTTTAATAAAAGATGGGAAAATATTCATGACTTATATTTGAATAACTGACGAAACAGATGCCTCTCATTTGAGGTCTGATATTTTGAAAATATGTGATAAAGATTTTCCAAGAAAATTAAAAGCAATTTTTCAAAATTTCATGCATGAATTCATGTGTATACAAAATATTTCCTGATTTTATATTTAATATCATTCATGTATTCAAAATTGAGAATAGTGAAGAGCTGAAATGTTTTTGCTTACTATTGAAAAAGTATAAGAAAATTCTGTGTTTATACTGAGGGGATTTTTATTATCGACTATGTCAACCTTCATCTATCAAAAGGTACTTCAAGAGGGAATCAAGTTTGTTTGCCTTATATGCTAGTGAATTGGTATTTAATGTTTATAGTGGTAGTTACGCCACAATACCTTCGTAAAAAAAGTGGGATGAAAACTGGCAGAATGCGGTAAAATTTACCTTATTTCTGTCTTTATGGAAACATCAAAAAGATTAGTTATTTTTACCGAAGAGTTTTTCTAATGATTTTGGTATAGTTAACAAAAAATATGGTTTAATAATATGTTTTAAAATTTAGTAAATGTGGTAAAATTTGGACATTTTATTATCATACCTTCGCATAATATAGAAACCATTTATTCGTATGAATTTACTTTTCAGTTTCGTACTTTTTACGAAACGCGTGGTAATACGAACTATAATTTTAAAAATCAGAATTTCCGTTAAACTATTACCGTGCTAGCAAAAAAAAAAAAAAAAAAAAAAAAAAAAAAAAAAACTACCAAATGAATGGTTTAAATACCGTATATTTTGGGTTTTATTAACAAAATTATGTTTTTTTTTGTTATTACCAGAAATATTCTTACCATACACTGTATGGTAAGAATATTTCTGGTAATAACAAATTATTCTGAAAAAACTATCTTACTGTATGGCATACAGTAAGATAGTTTTTTCAGAATAATTTTCTCCTTGTGATAACTAATTCGCTATGAACAGCACATACTTTATACGTACTGTTTACCTAATTCTGAACAATGATAGTCCTGTTTGAAAAAAGAATCTATCACTAATTGTGAGGAATAATTTTTTGATTTGAAACATTAACATTTATTAACATTTGTCTTAAGATAGAATATGCAGAAAGCTACTTCTTTGCAAATTGTTCTACACCGACAGAACTCGAGTGTTAAAAAGTTCGAAATCTAAGATTTGCAGATTTTTTTTTGTATAAAATAACGTATGAAACGTTTATTACAAGTTAGTATACCTGGCGTCTCAAAATTATTGAATCGAAATGATTGACCCAATGATTTGAAAAAATGTTATAAAAAATGCGACAAAAATTTATGGTTTGTCGTATTCTGATTGTGGATCCAGAGATTTATTCTAACCAGCAAAAAAAAAAAATAAATAAATAATAATTACTAAGTCACAGTCGCTTCCGACTAAAAAAAATTCGAGCACAGTGCTTCCTGCTGAATATCAAACCACTCCAATGGAAACATTTGCAGCGAAATCTGTTAATTTTGTTCACTGGTTGGTGCTACAAGTTTTGATCATTGGTGAAGGGTGAGCAGGGACTAATATTTTAGAGAGTTTTTATCGGTGAGCATTGCGAGTATCATCTATTTGCAAACTTAGTAACTAATGAGGAAGCTTGATGAAAATAGTTAAAACTTTTCCATCGCAGCAGATATATAATTTTTTAAATCAGTTTTATATACAGCTCTTATTGGTTGCCAGTAACACCTGTTGATTAGCTTTGAACTTATTTCATAACAGGATGAAAAAATTATGCCTTTTATAAAATTTTTTTCAATTGTTTTCGTTTTTTTAAATCATTGACAATTTCACGGGCTTTTTAGAGCTAACAGACAGTAAAGATTTAGTAGTTAATGCAATTTCTGGCCAATGTCTCAATTTTGTTTTCCCATTTTAAGGGTAAAGGTAAAAGTTCATTTCATTTGTAAAAATAGAGTACTGTAAGGCATTTATAAAGTTAGAGAGGAAACAAAATATTGAATATAATAGGCGATATATAAAAGGAAAATATTGCAACAACATTAAACAGGAATAAATTCTATTAAGATTTAAAATTTCCCTTCACTAAAATAAATTTCTAAATAAATTTCCCAAAATAAAAAAGTTTTTTTGCCTTAAATATCGTGATTTTCATGCAATTCATTGAATAAAAAAATCAAACGGTTATAGCAGAAGAAAATTTGCACAATTATTTTACAAAATTAAGAAAAAAAATAAGATTTAAATTTTTTGAATTTGTATAAATATTGAAATTGTTACAAAATTAAAAAACCTAATAAATTATACCAAGTACATGCGAATAAGATTACAATTAATTAAAAAAAATATGCTGCAAGGGAAGAAAACAAGTGCATAATTTATAATTGAAATTTTACGAATTCGTATAATTATTGAACTCGCCACAAAATAAAGAAATAAAGTACATACGAATAAGATTCCAATTCATTAAAACATTTAAAAAAGATACTACATAGGAAGAAAACACGGTAATAATTTGTAATTTAAATTTTACGAATTCCAATAAGCATTAAAATTGTTATAAAACAAAAAAAGAAGAAGAAAAAAAAATTATTCTGAGTACATACGAACAAAATTGAAATTTATTGAAAAATAAAAATAAATTCTTCATTGGAAGAAAATGGTACAATTTTTTTACAAATTAGAAATAAAAGAATAATTTACAATTAAATTTTGTACGAATTCGTATGTATTTCATAATCTTAAAACATGAAAATAAATATTGCTTTAAATTTCAATGGATGGTTAAATTTTTTTAATATATGAATAAATTAAAATAGATAGAATGAAAACCCTAAAAATGCTCTTATATGCAAGATTTAAATTTGAAGGAAAATTCATGTCTATAACTCATACAAACTTTATAAAGCAAACCAGAAGTAACTAAATATACAGCAAAACTTTAAAATGAAAAGAATAACTTTTTTTCTCTTTATTCAGGAAAATAAAATGTTCCTCCAAAAATTCTAGCGTCAGAAAAGGCAGGCGAAATATGTGCATATGTTTCGACTTTTTCCTGCCTTTTTCTTCGATGGAGGATATATTTGTTATTCACGATCCGTAATATTTTACAAGTTTTGGTCCTTTCACTTTTGATTTACATATCTATTTTTTCGATGCCTTCTATTTTGAAACTTGAAAATATGCGAGAAATGACACATTTTGAAGCTCCTTATATATTTGCAGCGCTTTAAATCTTTTATTATTGCATTTTAGCTCGAAAATTTGGGTTTCTTAAAAGATAAAAGGAAAAAAAGAAGAGATTTCGCTCCCAGGTCATTTTTAGCGGGGAAATGTATGTTCGAATTTATGCCTGGAATAATATTTTATTCGAAATATGTTATTAACGATGAAGGATAGTATTAATCTAATCATGTGTTATAAATTTTAGGACCTAAAGAAATATTGTTAAAGCATAAATCTTTGGGGTAAGTGTATTTTTGTCACATATTTTATGCTAGGATGGAATGAAGTAAATAATTTTTTTTTATTCTGAGCAAACTATTCTTGTTCTTTCGATATTTTCGATATTTTATCTAAAATGAAATAGGTTTCTTCTTTGGGTGTTTTCTCGAAAATTTAAATTAAGGTTTTGAATGATTTAAAAAAAAAACTTTCTAATAATAAAAATAAATAAATTCGAAGCAATGGAATCACATAGCTATTATTATTATTATTAATTTAAATGCATCGAAAGAAAATTTTAAGAGAACAGTGAACAGCAAAATCATTCAAAACGTCTACTATTTAATCATTTTATTTTTGGATTTTTCTTGAAAAATACATTAGTTAATCAGTTTTTACAAATTTAAAGTGCTTAAAAAATGAAGTAAATTCTTCAATAGTTCAGTTTGAGTTGAAGTGGCTCAGAGAATAGAGCACTCGTCTCTCAATGAGGTAACCCAGGTTCGAATCCCAGGAATAGCAGGTCGATACGAAATCTGCTCCCGCTAGCACCAATCACAGTGTTGACGTAAAATAATTTTAGTGGTAGATGGCTCATGGGTTAGAATTTCCTTGTTATTGAACTAACCAATGGAAGTTTTCGTGGTTTCTCTTTTCAAGTAATGCAAATGAGGGTTACAGTTCCATAAAAAGTCATTCATGAAGGATAATTAGTCTTCTGGTTAGGGTTCAAAGTTCAATAGCCACAGAGTTGAATACTGATAGTCGAAACTTAAAATTGGTTCGGTTATTCAACGCAAGTTTTAGATTAACATTAAATAAAACACTTCAGTCAACAAGCATAAGCCAAAAAAGGCTATCATGTGATTAATTATATAAGTTTGTGATACGTTATAATTTAAATAATTGTCATCACATTCATGCGAACAATAGTTCTGTTTACATAATTATAAACCCTTTTATAATTATAAATCCAGTTTATCTTTTAACCTACAGTACTTTTGATTAACTGGAGTTAAAGCAAATAGTTCTTCATTCCAAATCCAGCAAAATTTTCTTCCACTGTAATTGTAATTCGACACCACCATCCTGGTTTCGAAACAGTAGAAAGTGCTTCACTATAGTGTAGACACGATCATAAGTTTACTTATTAAACATTATAAACGCTCTTATTTCCGTTGCTTTTATTTTATTTCTCAATGCCTAAGCCTGATAAATAAAATCATTTTAATTTTGAATTCAGAAATTGAAATCGTAAAGAATTAGAGGGTGAACATAATACTTTGTGGTAAGTAAAACGTTTTCGATTCAGAATTATGGATAAAGGGTAAATACTGTTGTACTTTAAAAAATGGGAAGCTCTGAGAGGAAAAAATAGGTAATTAAAATTTAAAATCAGATATAGCATATCATCGTAATTTTTTTTAAAGAAATGTTAATAGATTCATTAAACAAACAACGAGTAATTTTTAGTCCAAAAGCTTCTAAATCCTACAGTTACACAAGAAATAATTTGAAAATCAAACGTGTAAAAGTTCTAAAATAATCAGTCTAATAATTCTGAAGAAAAAATAATTCTAATCTGAGAAAAAAAAATTTCATTACGTAGGCGTTTGATACTAGTAATTTAATAAAACTTTAATGCTTGTCAGAAACTTGAATATCGAAAAATAATTAATCAAAGTCATCCCCGTGTATTGCTTTTTGAATTTTGAAAACTTTTCTTAAGTTTCTTCGTGAAAAAAATTAGAACTCTTAATATTTAGATGGAAATTTATTTTTTTTTAAAAAGAAATTTTACATCAATTCCTAATTACACTTAAGAACTACTAAAAAGTAACGAAACACGGAAACATAAAAAATAAAAATAAATTTATGTTAAAGAAAGCACGTTATATTTGCAGATATTTCATTTAAATGAATTGACTAAATGAAAATATAATATCTTAAATTTCTTGCAAATGCGACGAAATCAAAATTTGAAAGATTCGCGCTTTAAACGAGAAAAACAACAATGAAGAAAGGAGAGAAATTTCGACCCATATAAACTGCGCCAAGAATAATTAGCATTTTACTCCTTTTTTTCTTTCTTTGCTACTTTTTTTTTTTTGCCCACGCATGCAACTATGTTCGTCAAATAATTAGAAACAAAAATAGTGTGAGTTTACCACAAACTGATGAAGTCAAAAGAAATAACTGAGATATTATTATGAAGATTAATTAATAATCCTTAAATTCAAAGAATTAAACTCTGTTGGTTCTGAATTTTAATTGGGAGCGGATAATTAGATGTCATTGGGTATCCGCAAGTTAGGTCATCATAGATAAACCGTGGTATTTGTTGATTCAGAGGCCAATCAGGTTCAACATACACGCCTGACGTCGCTTACAGGTATCCAATTAAATCTGATTTAAATCACGTGGTTAGACATAATTCACTTCACTTCTTTTGTAGCAGTAAGTACCTAATTGCATTGGCAAAAGCAAAATTCAAAATAAGCGTATTTTTATTTTAAAGAAGTGGAATTTCGTTTATTCTGGTTGTATATTCTAGAACTCAAAGAATTCGTTTGAAGAATTTACGCAGAAACCATATTTATCTAAGCAATAAGAGAAATGTAAAGTGATACATTTTTAAGAGAATTGTCCAATTGGTTTCCAAACATAGTTTTAAACTATCCTATTTTAATAACAACATTCCGAGAGGTATGCATAAAACTTCGTTACAAATTGCATAATATTTATGTTTAGTAACATCTAATCTCTCTCCTACTTAATATTTTAATCTTATTTTGACGTCAAACGAGAGTTTATATAAAATGAAGACTTCGAGAAAGATAAATATGTATTTCTACGGCAAATAAATAATTACTTTTTAAAACTAAAAAGCAATAAAGTTATTTGCAAATAAAGAACCTAAAATTGCAACAGTTTCCGAATAAATTAGAATTTCAAAAAAAAAAAAAAAAAAAAAANAAAAAAAAAAAAAAAAAAAAAAAAAAAAAAAAAAAAAAAAAAAAAAAAACTCGAGTTAAATTCATAAACAAAAAATGCTTCTTTCATTACGTCGAACTTCAAGCCTGTAGTTGCGAAACAAAATGTAATTAAGTTGATCACTCAAAACAGAGGCGATGCTTATGATTTTTCAATACATAGAAAATGTCTCTTATTATTATGTACTTTAAATACTAGGGTATCAAGGCTGTTTTTTTTTTTGTATCTCTTTTTATATTTTGGAATATATCTTCTTCCTTTCCGATTCTAAATCGGAAATTTCTCGACTTCCAACTCGACAGACTCAAACAGTTATCTTTCTAAATTCTCCAGAGAGATGATGATGCCGAAGCTTAAAATGACATTTACGTCGAGGCTCTATCTTTTCGAGGTAGGTCCCCTGTCTTCTCCGTCATTTAAAAAAAAGATCCGTGGTCAAGAAGCCTTCGCCATATTTACCCTGAATTGCAAGGAGACGCGGAGTCATGTTTACCATGCTTTCTGAGAGAAACTCCAGGAGATAAAAAAAAAAAGCCCATCTTCCAGAGGAATGGCTTAGAAGAGGGAGAAGTAATGGACATAAAAGTAAATGTTGCCTCAGGACCTGACAATAACGCATTTTTTTATTTAAATATTTTAGGAGGCAAAAGGGGATTTTGCTGTGAGGATGTTTTTTCCTTCCAGGGCTGTTTGCAAATACAGTTCTCCTCGCATTAAAAAGCAAATATATGGGAAATATATGAATACCTTTATATGGAGAAGGATGACAATTTGGGGTTGAGTAGTCGTAATATGTTCACACAACGAAAGGGTATAGGCACAATTTAATAATGCATGCGTGTATTATGTGCGTAGCTATTTTTCTAATTTATTTTCTTTTATGTAATACGCGATAAGAAATTTATTTTACTGATATCAATATCACGGTGATGTTTTTGACTATTTATTATCTTGTAGCAGTTTGTATTATGAATTTCAATTGTTTTCAGATCCATTAAGAGTTGCAATTTGGTTTTTTTATGCGGTAGTGTGTATGTTTAAAATATTAGACATCAGAATAGTTTGATTTTGAAGACAATTGAAGTGATTGTTTGAATCTAAATAGAATTTAGAATTAGTTTTTTTCCCATAAGGAACTATTTTATTTTCTATTATATTGTTTCGGTGCAAATATTGTACAACTTGACAACAACCAATGATTGTTTAGGAACAATGATTGCTTAAATATCTTTAAAACCAATGATTGTTAAGTTCAATGATAAGTTAAGGATTGAATGTATGAATAGTTGGTGATAGAAACAAGAAGAGATTCGAGCATTTTTGAAAGAACTTTATGTCTTTTATGAAAACCTTTAAACTTTTGACGCAGAATGTTTACTAAATATATTTTCATACTTTTTAATTACTTTGCATTAATTTAGGTCAAAATAAGTGAAAAAATATTACATTTAGTATTTTAATATTTTATGGTTATGAAACACAGGTGTCTTTTTTCAGTGTTGAAGGCAAAATCTTTCAAAAACGTTTGACTTCCTAAAATTAATTTTTCAAATTTGCATTTTTCTGTTATAAGAGAAACAGTCATTAAACGTTGAATTTTCTTTAATTTTCAAAATCAATTATTGATAAATTTTTAAATATGAACAAAAATATTTTTTTTTTCAAAATACTTTTTTTGATTTAATATTTTAGCACAAATATAATTCCGATAATGTAACAGATTTTCTCAGTAAGTATTATTCTGCTTTTTATAATTTACCAAAATACGTTTTTACTTGTGATTAGAACATCAGAAAAAAGATATAAAAGGGAAACCGGTTTCGCATCTGCGTCTAAGAGTTAAGAGCAACATCTCTGGTTTTAAGTTGAATTTTAATATCCATTTTCTCAAGTTTAATTTTCTTTTTCGACTCTTGATTAAGGGTATCATTGTGCAAATTTTTTTTTAAAAAATTTAGAAAGTAAATAATTTGTTTAACTTTGGGCTAAGTAGAACTTCTTCTAATTTCCACCCCCAATACTTTAAGAAAGAATATTGCGATTATTAGTTTTAGATATTACACAATTGTATGCACCTAAATTTTAAAAATTTACTTCTATTTTTGTTTAAAGTAATTTGAATGAAGTTATAAAACTGTTTATACTTAAACCAGATTATAATAAACATATTTTCTTTAAATACAGAAAGAACCAACCGAAAAAAGCATAATAATAAATAAGATTTTTAAAAATACTGAATGTTGAACTGTATTGATATAATTTTGTTAAAGAAAAACGTTAATAGATTGAAATACCTCAAGCTGTATTTTATTGACAATGACTGGGCGTCGACCTTGTATAAAAATGTATAGTCAAAATTATGAGAATATGGTAAAATGTACCGTGTTTCTGGTTCTATGGGAACTTCAAAAAGCTCGTTAATTTGCGATTCGGTAGTGATTTTGGTAAAATTAAATATGCTTCTATAATATGTGATAATGTTTGGTAAATGTGGTAAAAATAGGTAATTTTATCATGAAACCTCATTATATCCTTTATCATTAGAGAATAGCATAAAAACTTTTTATTAGGTTAAATTTAATCTTCAGTTTTGTATGTTTTACTAAATATGTAGTAATAAGAGTTATAACTTTGATAACCATAATTTCCCCGTAAACAGTTACCATATGAACGGAAATACTGCCGAATGAATGGTTTATTCTACCAGAAATGTCATTGTCATATTACACGGTAATTTTAATATAATTTTTTCATGTAGTATAAAAAATGCAAATTTTAAATACATCTGCGAAAATTAAATAAGGGCGGTTAAGAATATATTTAATTTTTTCCTTTCCATCTATAATCCTTTGACGGTTGAGTTCGGTCACGAGAAGAAGAAAGAGGCTATTTTGTAATTTGGGGCATTAAATAATCAGTAACATGATTTAACAAAAAAAAAAAAAAAAAAAGAGTTACAGTAAAATTGTATCTTCCTAATGAAAAAAAAGCTGAAAATAATTTCGGAACAAACTTTAAATGCTAGAAAATAAAATAATTAAAAAACTTTTAAAAAAACACAAGATTTAAGAAAAACATTATCCATATAGTTATTAGATATTTTGAAATTTGCATTTTTTTATTACATTTAATTGCATATAATTACATTTCATAAATACCTTACAAATTCGTCATAAATATTTACAATTTTTAAACGCGACTAAAAATAACTTTGTTATTTTACTTTAAAATCTTTTCATTCTTTTAGTCCATTAGAATTTAATTTTACACTTGAAAAACTTTTCGCATTATAAACCACACAGGATTAAATGAGTTTTCATAGACAGTATCAGCTCTAGGCAATTCTTTTTCTTCTATTCATCGTTAATAGGCAATTTGTATGCATCACTCTTTACCTATTATTCAGCGATAAATTAAATTTATAAATAGCGATCGTTAAAGTTTATTTAAATTAGTTCAGTTATCGTATCACTGACTTATTTGCATATAGAAAAAGATTTTTTCTAAAAAAGCTGGAATTCAATCGTTTTACAGAATTTTATCAAGCAAATAAAATTTAGCAAATACTATTATTTCAAATGGAATTACTGCCTTAGGAAAACTAATTTAAATAAATTATTCTGAATTATTTAGTAATTATTGAGAAAATTACGATTTTAGTTGAATAGAAATATAATGGCTTTCAATAATAAATTCAAGATCTTGACAAATATGAGAATTTAAATTATGTTTTCTAAATCATAGGATCGAATAGCTACAAGCGAAATTCAAGAATTGTATATTTCCTTAATTAAGCAAATGTCGCAATATTTCAGCTCATTTCTACATGTTGCAATATTTATTTGCTAACGTATCTAAGAGCGTATTGAGTATTAATATTTCTTAACGTAATTATAATAGGAAGTTAAAATTAATGAATATAATTAGCCAAGAAAATAAATTCTATTTATGAGATATTGTTTCACAAATAATTACCCTTTGTGATCAATGTATTGTAGATATTTTATGTTTTTTCTGATTTATCATCGAATTTCAGAATAACAAAGAAATTTATCTTAAATTAATACCCAGAGAGAAATAAGTGATGTGATTACTGGTTTCTTATAATCTTGAAATACAAACAAATTAAATATGAAACGAAAAACCTTTATTACCTTCAATAAATTAACTTAATTTCCTTTAATCTGATTCTCTTTAATTAATATCCTACTTAGTTATTTCTTTCTTAATTTTCTTTCTCTACAGTTTCTATAAAGATGTGTAGTTTTAAGAAGAATTTATTTTCAATGCTGTCTGAGCTGTAATGTTAATTAAAACTGTGCTTGTGTCATACAAATGTGCGGTAAAAATAAATGTAACTAAGATTAATAATATTGTAAAAGTGTTTAAAATAATGTAAAATAAAGTATGCGGCAAAATTATGGCAGCAATTGTAGTTTAAAGTTTCACGGAAACGACATAAAATATAAGTATTTTTAGGGAATACATATTAAAAATGACGCAAAATAAATATTTTTTGAGATAAATGTCATTATTTAATTTTGTAATTTTTTTTCCTCAAATTTATAGTGTTATTTCAAAAAAGACTTTTAATTGGTATTTCGATCATTAGAATTTTTAATAATATTAAATCTTGCGAATTCCACTTAATTTTATTTTCAATACAATTACTAAATAATCTTCATTAATCTAATTGTTTCTCACTATTTTTCAGAAATATAACTCTCAAATTTGACGATTTTAGTAATCCAAAAGCTGCAATTCCTTATAATTGACTATCGTTTCGTCAAAAAAAATTTTTGATACTATAAATAATAATTTTGAGACTATTCTCAAAAATAAAACTATGACATTTGATGATTTAGCAATCCTTGAGCTACATTTCGTTAACTTAGGGAATTTCTTCGTCACAAAATCACGTTGTTTGTGACGAAATGGGAACTCTCACATAATAAATAACGAAACTGTTTCATCAACTTATCGTAGTGCATTTTGGGAGATAGTTAACTAGAAGGACGAAACTAAGATGAAGACTAGATGATTGAAAATAAAGAACCGAAATAAGTCGATCAGTCTGAAAGTCAAGCAGGTGATCTCCTCCTATCAGGAAGATTCCGGGTTGGAATCCCGCTTAGAACATGGGTCAAACATATCTCTCTGTTATATTTCTCTATCTGTTATATATATGACATTCTATTCTCTTTATCATTAAAGTAACATTAACTTAGCTTTATAATGCCCACGATAAAGTGATTATTAGAAATTACTCTTGACGAAATTCGTTTCTTCGAAGAAGTGAGGAAATTTATTTTGTCACTTTGACGAAAAGCTCGCTCGAAACATATACCAAGAAACAGTTTTGTTAAAATCGAAATTGAGTATCCATTTTTTACAGTGATATTGTTAAAATTTGTAATTTTTTAAATTTAAAATTTGTAATTAATGAAATTTATAGCATTATTCTAAAATATATTATTTTTATTTTTTGCGTGTTTTTATCATTTATCATCTTAATAATGCTAAGCCTTTTGTGAATTCTACTAAAATTTCTTTTACAATACACGTGCTAAATAACCTTCACTAATCTAATTGCTTCTCTCTGTCTCTCTCTCAAAAAAAGAACTCTGATATTTAACGATTTAGTAATCCAAAGGCTGTATTTCTTTATTTTTGACGATCATTTTGCCACAAGATCACGTTTTTTTCTGACGATATGCTCGTATATGATACTCTGATTAAAATGCTTCGTCAATTTTACGTTTCAATTTCTTTCGAACGATTTTTATTTGATTAAAAACTTTCTTTGTAAATTAGATGGCACTGGGGTTAAAGAGATGGCTCGTTTCCCAGATTTGAATCTTGATGATGAGTGATAAATTATTACGTATAACTCAGTTTATTTCGGGTTGCATTTCCTAAGCAATTTGTGATTCGATGCATAACGTAAGAACTATGATTTCTGATAAATCCTCGAAAAAAGTGAAGGCAATAATTTCCTTAATTTAAATAAATGCCTTTCCTTCATTTAAATTTAAATAAATGTTCATTCAAAGCATTTTCTAGAAAATGATTTTGTCAAAAATGTACAGTATCCATTCTAAATATATGTCACATCTTATATACAAATATCAAATAAAGTAACAACATATTTTTAAAAAAAAAATTCGTTACTTATTTATAAAATTTAGAACTATGGCTAATTTGAGAAGCTGTTCACTCGAAGAATTTCCCGAAAAATGTTACAGTATCTATTCTAAATATATATCATATCTTGTATACAAATATTAAATAAGGAAACAACATATTTTTTTACAGAAATTTGGTTCTTTTTCTTATAAAATGTAGAGCTATGGTTAATTTGACAAACTGCTCACTCGAAGCATTATTCAAAAAAGAAAAAAAATGGTTTCGTCAAAAACGTGTAAAGTATTCATTCGAAATATATATCATATCTTACAAATAAATATCAAATAAATGAGCAACATATTTATTAAAGAATTTTCGTTCTCATTTCTATAAAATCTAGAACTCTGGCTAATTTGACAAACTTTTCACTCGAAGCATTTTCCACAAAATGGTTTCGTTAAAAACGTACAGTATTCATTTGAAATATATATCACATCTTACATACAAATATCAAGAAAGGAACAACATATTTTTAAAAAAATGTTCTTTCTTTTTCTTACAAACTTTCATTGCATTAATTAGAATTGAAGAGGAATTCAATTTCAATGAGTTGCAAAAGAAAGAATGAAAAAAAGAAAGGAGACAAGATTAAAATAGTCCCAATGTTTTTTTTTCTAAAATTAATTACTTAAGGAATAATCATAGTAACTCTAGATTTCATGGGAAATCAAATTTAGAAATAAAGTTTATTTCATCAGTTTGAAGATAAAAGAAAATCAATGAGAGCAATAAGATGAATTCAGGGAAAAAATTAAACTGTTTTATTACAATAGTAACATTTAGATTAATATGAGGGACAGGAAGAATTTTCGAGCTACTTTTTCTCAGAAACTGTATCGCACTTAACGAATTTATTAGAAATTAATTTAGCTAAATAATCAGTTACTGTTTATTTTAAAGAGCCACCTTTTCTCGGAAACTGTATCGCACTTAACGAATTTATTAGAAATTAATTTAGCTAAATAATCAGTTACTGTTTATTTTCTAAAAGGTTAAACAAACAATTCCAGGTATAAAACTACCGTTTGATAATCATACATGTCTTTCGAAGAAAAAGTGTATAAATGACGATTCTAAAAGTAAATAGTTATATGTACCTTATAAGTTTAGAATTTTTTCTTCGAAAAGGAAATAAATACTTACTCCTTCAGGGTTGTATTTCGACAAGGGATTATTTTCTTCTTTGAATTCCTTGAGGACATCTGATAATTTCTTCGAGGAATCTGAAATTTATAAATCTAACTTTAAGGACAAAATATAAAGACACTAAAGACATAAAAAATATCCGACTAAACATTCTATTGAAAAATTATTTAAAACTATCAAAATGAATTTGATTTTGCTGATCTGCGTGCAGATTAAGTTAAAGTTGAAGAACAGAACAGAAATAAAGGATCGAAAGAATTTCATTCCTCTTCACCGATCCACTAAGATCTATCACTTAATTATTAGATATAGTAAATAATGTGTGTAACGGTTTTTAAATATAGTTTGTTTAATTATATTCAAAAACATTGTCCATAATTACTTAGCCATTTGTTTGATTGCGACATAACCTATGAAATACTCGTAAAAGGCCATTGTTTGCGATCAGGATCAGTTGCGCCATACACATCTAGACTACAGGGTCGGAACTTCCCATTTGAATTTCTGAAGAAATTCCTTAAGTACTTTGTGGTATGGCATTGTCACGTAACGTGATGATTCCACTTACTTAGAAAACTTACTAGCAAATTTGATTTAATTGCCTTTCTGAACTTTGATAACATTTACGATAATCATTGACTCTACTTTCAGGAAGCTAAAAAGAACTGAACAATTGATCTGACTGTTGAATGTTGTTTTCAGAAACATAATCATTGAACCGACAGTTGCTCGATTATCATCCTTTCATTATTGCTTGCGCATCTTTTTGTAACGCTAACGTCAAGTCAATCGCCATTTTTGTTAGATAACATGTTTGTGCTTAATGGCCTTTGTCTCTTTCTTTATTTTCGGTAGTAAACAGATCTACAATATATATATTTAAAGTTAGAACTACTGAAATAAAAAAAATAAATCATTGATTTAATGGCATATGCCTCCTTATTTATTGACTGTACCAAATATGTATATCTAAAAAGAGAAGGCTTAAAATCATTGTTTGTGAACTGGATGTACCGCATCGGGTTTTTTTTTCAGCATTTGCTTAACATATCTATAGTTTAATGGCATTTGCCTTTTCATTTTTTTACTGTACCAAAAGGATCTAAAAAGCGAAGGTTTAAAGTCATTGATTGCGTATCTTATGTATCGGGTTGGATGTTTGTTAGCATATCATTGGTTAAATAGCATCTTCTAATTATTTATTGACTGTACCAAATAGATTAAAAAAGTGTAGGCTTATATTGATTGTTTGTATATTGGATGTATGTGATCGGTTTTATTTTTAGTATTTTCTGAACATATCGTTGGTTTAATGACATCTGCCTCAGTATTTATTACTGTACTGACTGTACCAAATAGATTTAAAAAGTGTAGTTTTAAAGTCACTGTTTGCGCATCGGATGTAGCGGATCCGGTGCTATTTAGCATTCACTTAACATATCATTGGTTAAATGGCATCTGCCTAAGTATTTATTACTGGACTGACTGTACTAAATAGATCTAAAAAGTGAAAGTTTGAAACCATTGATTGCGTATCCTATGTATCGTGTTGGATGTTTCTTTTATCATATTATTGGTTTAACGGCAATTGCCTAATTATTTATTTACTGTACTGTAATTATGTATTACTGAACTGACTGTACCAAATAGATCTAAAAAGTGCAGGTTTAAAGTAATTCTTTGAGTACTGGATGAATCGGATAGGGTGGTTCTTAGCATCTGCTTAACATATCATTGGGTTAATAGCATCTGCCTAAGTATTTATTACTGGACTGACTGTACTAAATAGATCTAAAAAGTGAAGGTTTGAAATCATTGACGCGTATCTTATGTATCGTGTTGGATGTTTCTTTTATCATATTATTGGTTTAACGGCAATTGCCTAATTATTTATTTACTGTACTGTAATTATGTATTATTGTACTGACTGTATCAAATAGATCTAAAAAGTGCAGGTCTAAAGTAATTCCTTGCGTACTGGATGTATCGGAATGGGTGATTCTTAGCATCTGCTTAACATATCATTGGGTTAATGGCATCTGCCTAAGTATTTATTACTGGACTGACTGTACTAAATAGATCTAAAAAATGAAGGTTTGAAATCATTGATTGTGTATCTTATGTATCGTGCTGGATGTTTCTTTTATAATATTATTGGTTTAACGGCAATTGCCTAATTATTTATTTACTGTACTGTAATTATGTATTACTGAACTGACTGTACCAAATAGATCTAAAAAGTGTAGGTTTAAAGACATTGTTTACGTATAAGATATATCGGGTCAAGTGTTTTTTAGCTTTTGCTTAACATATCATTGATTTAATGACATCTGTCTAATTATATATTGATTGTACCAAATAGATCTAAAAAGTGTATTTTTATAGGCTTTGTTTTCGTATCGGATGTATTGGATTGGAAGATTTTTAGCATTTGCTTTACATATCATTCGCTTAATGGCATCTGCTTTATTATTTATTAACTGTACTAAATAGATTTACAAAGTGTACGTATAAAGTTAGAGATAGAACTAAAATTATATAGAATCGGATGCTTTTTAACACTTGCGTAACTCATAATTGATTTATTATTATCTGTTTTATTATTTATTGACTGTTCCAAACAAATCTACACTGAGAAAAAATATTGTCAAAACTGCCAGAATATGGCAAAGTTTACAGTGTTCCTGGCTCAATAGGAACACCAAAAACCTCTGTAAGTTTTACCTTAGTTTTTGAAAAATTAAATAAGGTTTTATAATATGTTTATGATAAAGTTTGTAAATGGGGTAAAAATGTGATAATTTTAGCATGAAACCTTAGAGCATCGCAGATGAACCATTTATTTGGTTAAATTTACTTGTCAGTTTTGTTTTTTTGCTAAGTGTGTAGTAATAAGAACTTTAATTTTGAAAACCATAATTTTCGGTAAAACTGCTACCATATGAAAAGAATAAAGTAAGATCTTGTGCAGTCTGCAGAAGTAGATAGAGTGGCGCTTAAGAATTGCTTCTTAAAATAATATTTCTTTTATTTCCTTTGTCTTAGTATTTCTAGAGTGCATCCAAACAGATCGATATATTGTCTTCTAGTGCTTTTAAAATTATAGTTTCGCGTAGTCTTAGTAACTGATGGAGTGCTTTATAATTTTTTCGAATTCCACCATCAACTTGAAGCAATGATTTATGTTAAAAAAGATTCACAAAATATCGCAACTTCTAATGTGATATATATATATATATATATATATATAAGTAAGTTCAAAATGAAGAATAAAACAAAGAAAAATTATAGACATATGAAAAAAAGGGGTTGGGAAATAATAAGTAAAAAAATAACAAACAACATTTTATTAAAAAAAAATGAAATGTTAATTAAAAAAACCGGAAAAAAAGCCGGAAAAAAAAGATATAATCTTTTCTTCAGCCCACACGATTATATCCGCAAAACAGAGTGCTTTCTGATATTGTATCAATAAAGCCAAAGCAAAATATATTAATACAATAGTGTGAGGAGCACTCAAAAAA
>NC_092204.1:98521070-98624456 GCF_043381705.1 Parasteatoda tepidariorum | reverse complement strand
AAATGATGCCTAGAGGTCATTATTACGAATTGGCTATCTCAGATTTTCAATGTCGCAATCACAGTAAAATTTGTGTGCTTTCTCTCAAACTTGGACTTTTATGCTCCAGGCAGATGACGTAAGCCGAGTGCAGCGCCACTAATTTGCATATTGCAATTTTACTCAGCTACTCTTAGTGGACAACATATGCAAATTTTGCACGGTTTGGCTTACTTTTGAAAGAGTTATCGCTATTTTTGTGATTTTTCCTTAATTTATGATAACCAGTGTATATTTCTATTTCTTGATAAGTATAATTATTATTTTTCATGAATATTGCTCTCAAATTACGAGAGATATTCCGTTAGTGCACAGAAAAGACTCAAAAGCTTCAAGTTACTTTCTGTACAGAAAAATAAATATAATAAAATAGATTAATATATTTTTACACGCCCACTACGCATATTTGATAGTCAGTTTTCCTAATTCCATTTTTTTCAATTTTTTTTTACATTAAAACCTCATTTAAAAACTGTGCTGCTTTTAATTTTAGACTGCACCGGATCAAATTACGAAATAAAGTATATAGATTTGGGTGCATAAAATCCATTTTTACCGTAAAATATCATACCGTAATTTTCACATAAATATTTATTTAGTCTGAGTGATTCAGCCATTTTACTGTAATTATTTCTGAAAAAATTAAGGGATATCAGATTTTCTTGTACCGTAAAACGTTCCGGTAAAAATGAATTTTATGGTAAGGAGTACCGGCGCCCTGAGTGCAGGTGCTTTTGCCGTAATTTGAATCGGAATTTGATCCGGAATTTTTTACAGTATGTGTAATGACACACGATGACAGAATGCTACATCAAACGAATATTATAAATTATTTATTATTACACATTTCACTCTTTTTCTTTCTCTCTCTCTCTCTTTTTCTCTTATCTCTCTCTTTCTCTTCTCTCTCTCTCTCTATTTCTCTTTCTTTCCTTCTCTTCTCTCTCACTCTCTCTCTCTCCCTCTCTCTCTCTCTTTGTTTATATATATATATATATATATATGAAGAATATGATATTATATATGATATATATCATTTAATATATATACATGATATATTCAAAATGAAGAATAAAACAAAGAAAAATTAAAGACATATGAAAAACAAGAAGAAAAAAAAGAATGATAAGTAAAAAAATAAAAAACAAGTTTCAAAAAAAAAAAAAGGATTAAATTTTATTTAAAAAACCGGAACTTTCTTCGTGTTTTCTTCTATTTATTTATTTATTATATATATTTATATATGTATATGCAAATTCTAAATATAGATTTCGTATCCTCACAGAGCGAAAATAAAGTTATATTAATAACGTATATAAAATAGAAATATTATTGATACAATAATTATTCGAAATATCATGTGTTTCTATGTATAAAATAAAATATTACGAAAAAAAATCGGAAAAAGTAAAGATATTTTTCACAGTAAATATTTTCCCTTCACTGATAGATATATCTGGTTAAGTCCTTACATAGTAACTATACCATTTGAGGTAAAAACCCTTTCTAAAATCAGTCTTTTCGCTCATATAGTACCATCCAGCAATAAAATACGACACAGTTCTAAGAATAGAAATTTTATATCAAGACTGCGAAGAAATAAAGTTATCTTTAGCCAATACAGATTTACATAAGATAGTGATTCATACGAAATTATTCATATGTTCCTATGTTTTAACGAATAATTTAAATAACTAGTAAAGGTATTATCCATAGTCATCAATTCACCATTTCAATATACATACACGGTAACAATCATGTACGGTAACATCAAAATATACAAGCTAAAATCGATTCCCAAATCAATTTTATTGCTCAAATAGTACCACCCAGCAATAAGACACGTCACAATTCTAAGAATAGAAATTTTATGTCACCAGGGGAAAATAAAGTTATATTTAGCCAACATCGATTCATATAAGATAGTAATTCATACGAAATCCCACATGTTCCCAAGTTTCAACATCTAACCCACGTAAGAAAAAAGTTAAAGAAAGAAGTAAAAGTATTCCCTGTAGTTGCCAGAAGATGAAGGAGATCTGTCAAAAAACAACTATGGGCGTGATATCAGGAAATGCATTCAATTGGATATCATTTCCGATATTCTACAGCGTTTGGAGCAGGCAGCGGAAATGGATCTTAAGTCGGAAACGATGAACCGAGGATTTTCAATCGCTTTTCATCCGAATGAAGAGATGCAGAAGTGAAGGAAAAATGTGTTCTGGGCAAGCTATAAAGTACACAAGGGGTCATGCTGTCATTTCAGAAAAGTTTTTGTCAGGATTAGATTTCATTTTTAAAATGAATAGTTATATTTTATTTAGATTAGATCCTTAAACATATGCAACACTCGCTTAGTTGACTTTTTAGATGACGATAGTTTATATAAACCCAGTTCAATTATGTTAACTTTATTTATGTTTTTTGCAACCCTCTAACGAGTGAATTTGTATTTTGACCCACATTTTTTCCCTACATGATAAAACCAGTTTACCCATAGACTGAGAAAAAATGGCTAAAAATATATTTCCAAAAAATACAGTGTGTTCCCCACCCTTAAATTCACATTTTCAGAATCCTTGTAAAAATGAAGTAAAAAAGTAAACACGTTAGATGCCGTAAATAAATAAAATTGCTAAGCAAAGGAAATACAAAAATACCTTCCAAATACCAAATTTTACAAAATTTGCCAAATTTTATCACATCTTATAAAACTATATATATTTTTAAATTACAAAAGGCCTTCGGTGAAAGTAACTGAGCTTTTTGTTGCTTCCATTCTGCCAGAAACACGGTAAATTTTTCAATATTCTGGCCGTACTACTTTTCTCAGTGTTAACTTAAAATAAAATTTTAATGTTTATATTAAGCTTTAAATACATTTAACTTTCTAATAAATTAAAACTATCAAAACAAACTCCAGAAAAGAAATGTGAAAGAAAAGAATTCGAGAGGTAAAAACACTATGAGCGTTAGATTCGGGTTAAAATATAATAACAGCAGTTTTTTTGTTGAGGTTTCTGAAAAAAGAAGAAAAAAAACCTTTCCTTCTTATAAAAATCCATTTTCAGGAAAAAAGATAACCTACTTGACATAACCTACTTCAAACATTATATAATATTTATAACAGTGGTGGATTTCTAAAATGCATAAGAATTTTACTGAAATAACATTTTTCTGGTCCATTATATAATATCTATTTTATTATATATGACAATATGGTAGATAAATGAATAACTTGCATCGCGTTTAGGGATTGACATTAGATTACATTCAACTACACAGAAAAAAATTCAACCCCTGCGTATTCTAATATTTTAAACTTTTAGAAAATTCCGATTTAATGAAGACATCAATTTTACAACATTCTTGTTATAATGCGTTTTAATCTAATACTTTCTTACCATTTATTTTAGGGATTATGACTATTAAAGCTCAACTCCGCAACTTTTCAATTTCGAACTCAAACCAGACGACAAGGCAGCTTCTGGGCATTAGGGCTAACTAGTTGCCGTGGAGGACTTTTAGATGGAACCGGCATTTGCGTTAACCGGAGAGAGTTGTTGCTGTTAATTTACGTCGCACTAGAGCTGCACAATGGGCTATTGGCGACGGTCTGGGAAACATCCCGGAGGATGATCCGAAGACATGCCATCGCAATTTTGATCCTCTGCGGAGGGGATAGCACCCCCGCTTCGGTAGCCCGACGACCTGCGTGCGAAGTCGAACACTTTACGGCAGCACAGTTTAACGAGAACCCATACCGCACACCCTCGGTCCCTACGCAGACTGATCCAAGTGTACCCGGAGGGAGAAACTACGAATTCCTTTCATGGTTAGCGCGACGGCCAGGGAATATCAGCCCCTGATCCGATGAGAATATTTTACGTCAGCACTGCAATCTGTGCGAGAAAGAAGCAGAATTCATATTGATGGACCATCGCTGGTCTCCTCATTGGAAGGCGAGTGCTCTATCCGAACAATTGTATCTCTGTTATTCTTAATTAATTTTATAAATGGTATCAAACTTAACTGATAGGTGGATAATTTAGAAGTACGCATTTTGAATTGAACTCAAAGAAAAAACTTAACAACCGCATACTGGTTCAAAGTATCTTCTAAAAATGTAAAAAGTTCACATTTTTAGTCAGAGTCGTGGTGGCTCAGTGGATAGAACACTCGCCTCCCAATGAGGCGACCCGGGTTCGAATCCAAGCGATGGCTGGTTGGTATGAATCGCGCCGACAATAGTGCTAATATCCTCAATGGTAGTCGGATCCTGGGTTAGAGTCCCCTTGAAGTCAGGTTGAATGTGGGAGATTTTCATGGTTTTCCTCTCCATGTAACGCAAATGCATGTTATTTTCATCAAAAGGTCCATCATAAAGGCAAATTTCTCCCAATATTTCATCCAGGAGTTTCCTTGTCGTCTGGATTAAGTTCAAAATTACAAGGATACGAGGTTAGACATTGGTAGTCGTGAATTCAGAATTGTATCGGATGTTCAACGAAGGTTATTAAATAAAAGAAAAAAAAACTTTTAGTGAAAAAGTGAATTTGTAAATCAATCGAAGTTTCCGATCGAGGCAATATACTTTCTAAAACTTTCATTTTTAAACCGACTGAACTGTTTTTGCTTTAGCTTTTGATTCGTCATCGTTTATTGAGCAGAATCCCTAAAGATAAATGTTCTAAAAGTGGAAATAGCGGTAAAGTTATTCGAGAAAGAAAAAAAAAACACTGATGGTTTTACTCAGAAAAAAAGAAAAGCTTTAATATATTTTACAGCCGTTTTTCTTTATTAAATTCATTAGTGGAATTTCTTAAGACATTTGTTTTAATTAAAATAATTCATCAAGAAAACAGTTCTCTTTTTTCAAATAAAGTTTTTCTGCAATTCATTAAACCGTTTCGAGAAAAAAAGTTATAAATAATCTGAATGAAGTAACACATTAATTTAATTAATTCATTAGATTAATTGTGTAGTAAATAAGATTGTTTAATTTATTTAATTCTAAAAACAGAACCCACGAACCCACTTTTTCACCCACGATTAAACATTAAAAAATACATATAACGTCGTTAAAATAGTTCTAAAAGTATTTAAAAGAGGGATTCTCTTTCTTTTTAAAATTAATAAAAGTGTTAGCTTCATTTAAAAAATTAATAGAAAGTATTGTTTAAATATAAATGAAATAACTTGAGATAAAAATGTAAATTAATTGATATTTCATTTCGTATATCCACAAAATAAATGATCAATAAAATATCATCAATGTTTAAAACAAAATGGTTTAGAAACTAAGAATCACAACTCTGTTCTATATGTGATATAACTATAAGTAAAAGAATTATTCTAAACAAAACATAACGTATATCTTTTTAATTTTTATAAAAGCCAATATTTTCTTTTTTATCTTAAATGATAATTATTTAATAAATTGGATCAAACTATTACATACATATGAAAGTTTTTACGTTTTATTCGTAGGACTTAATATATTTTTTCAAATCGGGAAATACTGGAGGAGTTAAAAAAATGAAACATTAATAATATGAACAATTGGAAATAATTATTTTTTTCTTCAATCGTGTTTAATAAATTGGATCAAACTATCACAAGCACATGACATTTTTTACGTTTTATTCCAAACACTTAAAATATATTTTCAAATTGAGAAGTACTGGAGGAGTTAAAAAAATAAAACATTAATAATATGAACAATTGGAAATAAATTTATTTTGTTTAATCATATTTACTATCTATTTTTTAATTTTGCATACAATGATATTGCGTAGGAATTAAGGTAGGTCTGTTAAAAGCAGTAGCACAAACTACACACAGTGAAAAAACATTCTGGTAAAATTACCACACTGTGTGGTAGAAACATTTCTGGTGAAAAAAACATAATTCTAGTACTGAAATCAAAATACACTTTTTTCTAAACCATTCATGTAGTAACTTTTTCTGTAATATTTACGGTAATAATTAACCGGGAATTCTGGTTTACAAAATTAATTTTGTCACACATTAAAAATAAAATATAAAACTGAAAAGTAAATTTTACCGAATAAATGGTTTTTATATCTTTCTCTGAGCTATCATTATGAAATTACCAAATCTTATCACATATTATAAACTATATTTTAATGTTAATCTTACCAAAATTATTATCAAAGCCATTCGGTAAAAATTACCAAGCTTTCTTGTGTTTCTTCAGAGCTAGAAACACGGTGAATTTTACCCTATTCTGGTAAGTTTGAAAGTGCCCTTTTTATTCTCAGTGTACATATTTTGAACGAGATATGCTTTAAATAAAAACTTGACGTATCTAAAGAAATATGTTTCGAATTACGTATGTAAGCAGAAGCGTTTTGTATGAATTGAACATATTCATTCATAGGTTTGAATATTACAATGTATATAAGTAAATTAATTTGGATAGTTAAACACTGATACACGTTATTTTAAGTAATAATTTGATTTCATTAGCATAATCCGCGTAAGCCAATAATCTCAAAAAGCGAATGTACCAAATGTTTAACTAAGTATTGATCAAAGCAATTTGCTTATAATATTGTCAACTGTGTGTTATACAATTTCAGGTTTCATCAAAGGTCAATAACGTATAAGAATAATAGCACGATCATGCTTCATCTAAATTATGTTTGTAATTAGCTCATTTGCATATTCAATAAGCGAGCCACTCCAAAATCTAGTTATTGAATTTAAATTTTCCCAGGATATTTATTATCTTTTCAAACAGTAAAACACATTTACCCTACCTAATGCTTTATGCATGGAAGCATTTCTTAATGGGTTGGATTTAAAAATATTTATTTGGATTTAAGCATTAATTATTTTTATAAAGAGTTTACTTTCTTTTTAAGCATGATTGAATAGTTTAAACAGTCTGAAGCGTTTCCAACCCGTAAAGGATATAAAATATTTGTGCGAGAAGTCATTTTCTCATTTTTTCTTAAAAAGTAGAAAAAAATATTTCCCAGATATGGGAATTTTAATATTTAAATCCTTTACAATTGGGTACTTCAAGAAGAAGAAGACCCCCCATACCCACAGGTGACTTAAGACGTCAGCGCCAGCTTTATCTGCAAAATGGGTTATAAAAGTTGAGCTAAGTTTATCGACATAAGTTAGAATGTTAATTAACGTTAAGTTAATTAAATACAGAATCATATAGAATATCGAATGAGTTGAAACATAATTCTTTCTTGTCTACTTTTTTTACTTAATTTAGATTTATTAGTTGTTTATGTATTTTATCGTAACCGTGATATATTTTTATTTCGGGTATCTGGCAACTTCGATGCATAATTAGTTTGTTTATGTTAAACATGGCTTCGTGTCTGTTTTTGTGTTAAGTCTATGCGTAAATATAAAGTGAAAGAATTGAAATCTTTGAGAAAGAATCTTTGTGAAGGATTATAGAATGTATCACTTGAGAGAATTGATACTTGACGGTCTTGGCTTGCTCGAAATAAAAAGGAGAGAGAAGTTGATAACGTACAGAAATGTTACGTTTCAACAACCAATCAGGATTGAGATACCCATACTAAGTCATTTGCAGGTATACAATTGAATTCTCAAGAAAGTATTCTCAACAACGTCTCTTTATTTTCATGAAGTCAAGAATAGTGTGAATGTTATATAATATAAAATAAAGTTGAAAAAGATAATTTTCATGAGACTTGAAAAGAAAATAAGTAGAAAATGCTTTTAATTTAAAAAAAAAAATTATAAGTCTGAGTAAGTAAGGTGGAGGAAAAAACTTTACTAGCGTATTGTACAGTGCTTTCCGTCATATAACCAAAATCTCGAAAAATCTTATCTAACATACGTCTAATCTTGCTAAATATTAATCAACAAATAGTTCAAATCTTGGTAAATCGTATTCAACACGTCATCTAAATCTTAGTGAATCTTATCAACAATATGCTTTAAATTATGGGAAATAATGTGTAATATATAATCTTTAATTGCAATCTTGTAAATTTATTTACCAACATATTCAAAGATTTAAATCTTGTGAAAAACTGCACAACATCTAATATTTTAGGAAAACTTATCCTACATATATAAAAGTAAAAAGAAATAGATCAAATGATATTTGTATTGTGATTCGAATTTTTTTAAAGTAGTTGGGAAATGGATACAATATCCCCCCCCCCCAAAAAAAAAGTGCGGAAAGAAAATTATTGGGTCAATTTGCATATAATACTTCTTATATGTAACAAAAAAAAACACACACACTTTTTCACTTTCAGTTTTCAACAACAATAAAAGAAGAAAAATTATTTTAGTACAAGAATTCTTTTGTCTCTTTACACAAACAGTGTACATGGCTTTGACAAGACTAACAAGTTGACTTAAAACTTTAAAAAAAAGTAATAAAAAAGAGACACTCTTTTTGTTCTGAGTCTTGTCTGGTTAAAGAATATAGTAATTAGGACTGAAAAAAACTAGGCAAGGAAAAAAAAGTGTGATTCGAGTTTGATACAATACGACCAGTACATAATGGACAAAAAAACTTTAGTGACATGTTTTTTTTTTATTTTGAAAAATACATATATTTATAATTTTTAATTGAAAATGTTTCTCTCAGATTAAAATTACAATCCATGATTATAATAATTTTCGATAATCACTCTTTTTTTAAGATTCAGTAATAATATATTTTTATTATATTCACTTAATGTGCAACGGGTTCAAAAACTCATTTTTATGCATTAATTAAAATTTAATAAGCTGTTCTGGCAAAAGAAAAACATTAATAAAGATTTTAATGCCCTCATTAAAGACGAAAAAGGCTCTCCTTCTGCACATAAATTCTCCATAAATCCTCCCTTTTTATTCATAAGGTATGTTACTTTTGAAGAGAGTGATTTTAGTTTTATTCAACTAATTAGGTGCTCTTTGAGAAGAAACTAAGGTCACTATAGAATTTCACATCTGTATTTTACTTTTTTTTGGGTTCATTGGAGAAAGAATTTTATAGTAGTGGTTAAGAAAAACTATACTTTTTGTAGTTAACTACTTTAAAAAAAAACGAAAAAGTGATTTTCTAACTTTTTTTGAACCGTGATCATCACTTCACTACTTTTCTGAGTTTCATGTTGCTGGAGAACTTAATTTACACCCATGTTCAAAATTGTTTTGAATATTAAATCAACTTATTTAAACATGATGAAACGTTAAGAAATATTAATTCATGTTTGCACGAACCAGTTTGTTATTCTGAACAAAATTTTTTTTTAAAGATTTGTTCCAATTTCTTACACCTGTTACGGTAGCGTATATTTATTTTAAGAAAGCTATGGAATTTTCAAATACTTGCGATTTTGTTAAGCGTTTAATGCTTTTTTTTATTTCCTCTAAAAAATGAAGGACATCAAAATTTGAGAGAAAATATGTTTTATGACGTATATACCGTTGAAAATAGTTATCAGGAATCGCTACAAACTACTGTTTTTTACATAACCCTACTAGCTATACTCCTTTAAAATATAGCATACAGCACTAAAGACTACGAAAGAACTAGCCACTACTGAAGTTTCGCTACACTGTAAAAACTGTGGTGCAGTACCTATCCAAATTTAGTGTTGAAAAACTCTAAAAATTGTGTGAATGACTACTTTACTTTAAATGAATACTGAATCGAACGCTATTCCACTCTTCAAAAAGTGCAGTTAAATCTTAATACCATTGATTTATAAAGTTTATACCCATCTGCAGCTCGTTGGCGAAGAAAGTTGTGTTTCTTGGAGCTAAATTTGGCGAATCATTATTGTATATTTAAACTATTTAACAAAATTCTTTTGTGAAATGATTGTAGCAAGCATTAAGCGTATAACTAAGGCTTTTGGACCATTATTGGAAGTTTAAAGGCAGCGAATAATTGTGAAATTTCAAGAAAGTGACGAGATGGCGGTTTGCTTACATGTTTACTGGTGAAATTTGATTTATTCTTGTCGGATTGAAAAGGCAAGCTGGTCATAGCTTATTTAATGACAAATAAGCTTCAAACCTATTTTCTGATTAAGAATATCGATTATGTCAATTATTTTCCGAATAATTTCATTCTTCTTGCCGAATAAATTTGACAAACTACTCATATAAACTGTTATAAAATGCATGTATGCTTTTAATTTTATAATAAAAATATTTATGTTCTCATAAGACCTACATAAATCTGCATATTGTATAAAGTAATTTTATAATATTTAATTTCTATTTTTTATGGTTTTGTTCAAATTCATAATAATATTGCGTCTGTGGTGTGTATATGTTTGATTAACAAACTGATTTTATTCTAAGAAATATTGTATGCTTGCATCCTAAATCTATGATCCTTGCTTCAAATTGAGGTAAAAGCATCTCTACTGATTCTTATGCGTATCACATCATACTATATAATTATAAATTTTAGTGTTACTGAATGACAAACATGGTGGTGGCTATTTTACACCAAATAGTGTAAAAAACATTTCAGGGTGTTTCTCTATACCAGGAACTGTCCTCTGTTTTGATGTAGTGGAACTCCTTTTTTAGTACTCAGATTAGATACACGATATACTGTACTTGTAGCGCGTTACTTCCGATTGCTGATAGATTATTTGGATTTTTTTTCTAACCTTACTGATATTGAGAATATATTTGATTCAAATCAAGGCTATATTCAAAAACATGTACATTTCAATCAATTTGTAACGAACATTTTTATTAATAGTGCAATTTATTAAGTAATTGTTAGACTTTTGGCAATTTTATAATTCTATTTTCTTACATGGAGTCTGATACTATTTTGGAAATTTTAGATTCGATTCGCCATACTCATGACAAGCAAGTTGAAAAAAAAATAAAAACTGAAAAATTCCGTTTAAAAATTGTTAAGAAGCATAAATAGTTTTTATTGAATTAAAGGAAACATAAATGGAAGTAAATAAAAAATTAAGAAAATCTTAATGTATTAATAACGGTTTTATTGAGTTGAAGAAAATTCAAGGAAAAAAAAACAAAAGCTGAAAAATTCTGTTAAAATTTATAGAAACTATAAATTATCTATTAAACTAGGGAAGATTAAAAAAAATTGAAGTCAAAAAAGTCTTCGAAAGGCAATTGTTTATTGTTGTTTTATTTAGCTTGACAGCATAAAGAGGAGATGCAAAAACTGTTGCTAACTATTTCTCATTCCTATTTATGAAAACAAAACTTGATTATTTGAATAATTACTCCTATTTTCGTGTTTCGCTTTTTAAAGGGACGCTATACAGCGGAGAAAAATTCTTTGAAAATTCTCCTTAACCTACATAAGTAATTTGAAATGCAACATATAGAAGAAGTGAGCTCAGGTAAACGTAGAGTAATCCATGAAGTTTCAAATTCATCAGAATTTGCTATTGAAAAGTTTCTCTCGTGGTATAGCGTCCTATTGATGGACATACAAACATTCCACCCATAACAACAGGAAAACAACATGAACAACAATTCGCCATTTAGAGAGTCCAGGAAAAGATTAAGAGCAGACGTCGACAAACAGACGTAATTTAAATGCCTATTGAAAAAAAATCTACTAGTTTAATTAACATTAAAAAGTTATAACCATAAAGATATCACAATGTTTACCACTGAAAAAATTTAGAACTAACGTAGTTTGATTTACGGACACAGAGAAACAAAGTATAATCGAAAGTAGCAGAATATAGCAACATGTGTTTAGCTACGGGAACACTAAAAAGCTCGGTAAATTTAAATAAACAATAAAACATTTTTTAATGTGTATTAAAACTTGGTAAAATCTGATAATTACTATCGTGATACCTTACCTTCGAGTATGACATATAAACTATTTATTCGGTTAAATTTACTTCATAGTTTCGTATTTTTTTATATATAAATACGTAATTATATATAATGTTTTTTTATACAATGTGTAAACCATAATTTCCTATAATTCGTTATTGTATGAATAGTTTAAATACCGTATGTACTATTTTTATTACCAGAATTACATTTTCTTACCCGAAATGTCTATACGATACAGTGCCAGAATATTTCTTTCCAGTCAACTTTTATAATAAAATATAGACAAGATTTCTCCACCTACGAAAAAATTAGCAAAAACACTGAATAATTCTCTTAATTTTCGCAAATTCTTACGAATCCAGGTAATGCAGCCCTAGCATAACTCTTCAAATAGCTAAAAAAAATCAGGAACTCTTTTTATTCTCATAACACTGCCTTTTCTTCATTTTCAGAATTAGTGAGAGCTAAGGACACGCTAAACTTGACCTAATAGTCGCGATCAACTGTTGCACCCTCACGGCAGTTAAGAAATTAGCATATAATTTAAAAAATAGCGTTACTTCACGCGATAACAGAAACTTCAAAAAACAATATGAAGCGACTGTGCATTTCATTTTCTTTTCTTCAAATCATCAGTTCAATTCATTTCATTAATATCGTTTTAAGTCCTAATTGTAGTGGTTAATATATTAAAATCTAATGTTTTTGGTTGTGATGATCAAAGAGAGCTAGAAGTATACTTACATTGAATGTAATCTTGTAACTGCTGAAACTCTGCTGGTGAGAGTTTTTCCCACTTCAGACTCGTAGGTGGGGCTTGACTCGGCATTTTCCTTGAAGTGTCACCCACACTTGTGTTTCACCCGAAACGGACGGATGAAAACGCCGAGCATCTCCGAACCAAAGATTTGTGGATGCTTTCAAAGAACTGGATAATTCTCATTTCCTGGAAGATAAAAATTAAACATTTGATGCGGATTTCGATTAAGATTTTCAGGAGCAGTTTTTGACACAACTTAAAAATTAAATAAAGTTTACGAATGAATGAGTTTCATTAGATTTATAATTACTTTTATTATTTGCAGATTTATTAACTATGCCATATTTTAATTTACGATATCTGTCAGAGATAGAGTTAAGAAAAATGCAATCGAGTAAAATTATTTGCAATATCTATTGTTATTAGCAAATATTAACTATTTATTTATTATATTATATGACCAATTATTTGACGTTTTGATTACACCTTAATCAAAACACACGTAATTAACACGCACGTAATCAAATCATTGCACATAATCAATTATCTGCAATTTTGATTATGCACACGCGTCATCAACAATTTTGATCGCACGCACTTAAATCATTACACTAATCAACAAAAACGTAACAAAATCATTACACGTAATCAACAATTATTTGCAATTTTGATTAAACATCATGAAATTTTAAAATGTAAATAAAACAAGTTTGATTACACGTAATCAAAACACACGTAATCTAATCATTAGACGCAATTAACACAAACGCAAGCAAATCATTAAACCAATAATTATTTACAATTTTGATTACACATAATCAAATCATAACACATAATGAACAATTTAGATTACACTTAATCAAAATACACTTAATTAAGCCATTACACGTAATCAACACATCGATAATCAAATATTTATATACGCAATCAATAAATATTTGCCATTTTGATTACATATAATCAAATCAGAACACATAATCAATAATTTTGATAACACACAATCAAAATTAACAATCGTGAATCCCATTTACATTAGATTAATCATAATTTGCAATCATAATTCAATATTTTTTTATAATGATTATTATTGTGATTTGGCAAAATATGATTATTTATAATCACAATTTAGAATTGTAATCGCTAATTATTATTACTTTCACGTTTAGAAGAAACTCTGGTAATGGTAAAATTAAAGCATATTTGCGTAGTGCATCTGTAAAGACATATTTTTTTCCTAAATTTGGAAAGGAAAGTATTATATTTCAAAGCACGGGAAAATTACTGATGCAATAAAATTATTACGCTAAAAAAAAGTAGTTGACTAAATTGAGAAGAATGTGAATGATTAAACTTTCAAATTATGTAAGCTTTGGGATAATATATTTGCCTATTGTTTACACGTATTTCCCATTGTAGGTCATTTTCATTACTGATGCAACGTATGGCTAGATACCTGTTTTGAGCAATCGTAGTTTTTTTTTTAAAATTTCAAAAATTGGGACTTAATAAAAAATATTTCCATAAATTATTTCCTCCTGGATATAATCAAAATCGGAAACACTTCATATTCATCAACTTTATGGCAGTAAGATGAATCCCCATATACTTCAGAAAATCAATAAGTAAAATACTTCAATTTCCTTTTTAACATTTAAAAAATATTTATAAACCCTTAAGGGTATATCAAAAATTAAGAAGTATATCAAAAGTAATTTTACCCTTATAAATATAGGGTAAAATTTTAATTAGTGAATGTTAAAAAAAAATTAATTGTATTTTGGATTATTTTTAATCAAGTATGTATTTGATATCACTATATACTAATAAACTGACTAATTAATAACTTATGTGCTATTAGCAAATGAAATTTATGCTGTTTTATTTCTGATTCATTAGTATATACTAATATCCAAAAGTAGAAGTTCATTTCCACCCATTAGCAAAATGGGTGTTGTTTTGGGTTTGATGGCGTGCGCACCTTATTTGTACGTCATAACACTTTTTAACTGTGTTCAAGAGTAATAGTAAACAGTGCGCATGCGTCGTCATTGCATGCGTTACTATGGTGACCGCTGGTGTTTGATAATTTTTTTAGAATTCTGTTTTTGATTTTAAATTTTGTTATGCACTAAGTTGGTGAGTTTATTTTTGAGATATGGGACTAGAGAAATCCCATAAATATTTCTTGAGTTGTGAATAAAAGAGAATTTCATCATTTGAACGATATTTTTTTTTTCTAATTAAAAATCAGAAATTCTAACCTACAGCTCAAACTGGATCGTTTTCAATATTAATTTAGGTGAATATCTCAAATAATGAGAGTCCCAAGTTGATCGACACGGTCCCAAAGGTTAAAATTGAAGCAAGAAGAAAAAAGACGATGCCAGGGCCTAAACTAACCGAGGCTGAAAAAGCTAAAGATAACGAACGTAGACTGGATAGCGTTATACACAAACGGGAAAACGAAGGGATTCTGTTCATAAACGCAACCGTAAAGCCCGTTCTTCATAAAACAAAGGGGATCATGAAAATGAATGGAATCGTAAACGACGTCACAAGAAGCGTCATCTCACAGACTTGAATGATACTGCCCAAGTTCAGAGCCTGACAAAAGCAGGGGCATACGGGGCAGTTGCCCCGGCTCCACATCAGAGGGGGCCCCAAAATCGAATTGAAAGTTTATTTTAGGTTTATTTCATTAAAGAACTTTTTTTAGACAAAATATCAGTACAGTGTAAAATCCGTCAGTTTTATTTTAGCCTCTTCATTACTCTATCGTGCGAACACAAAAAATCTGTATTTCGAAAATCCATGGCTTTCTAGTGCTGAATTCAACTAAATTTTTGCAATTACGATGGACAAATTTGGCCAATCAAAAGCCTGTATTTTTACATCTAGCAATATACGATATGTTTACAAGAATACAAGCTTCTGATTGGCTTGATGGAGCCTTCGTATTTGCGAACATTTGGCACGATGGACATAGAATTGTCAGAAAAACAATAAAATGGACAGAACGATATTTCGTTCGATCATTGGAGGATAGGGGGGACTTTATAACTATTTTAGGTTCCAGTACATTTTCTAGTTATCTATGTATAATGAGGTGAAAAATTTAGATACCTACATAAAATTCAAATCTTCACTACTGTGAGTAATGAAGCAGAGGGGGCCCCAAAGAATTTTTTTGCCATGGGCCCCAATTAGGCTAAGTCGGGCCCTGCCCAAGGTACAGGTGCGGAGGACCAAAAACATGAAAGCAAACGGATAAACGGAAAAACTCGAATCGCAAACGCATGCGTGAAGCCCGTTCTTCACAAGACTACCTGGATTTGAAAATGAATTGAGGCGTAAACGTCGCAAGATGCAACAAAGCGAAGATTTAAGTGATGATGCCCGAGATCCATACTATATCGTCCTTGAGAAACTCATTTTTAAGGAAATTGAAGATGTTCCAATACACCAATGCCATTGTTGTGATAGATTGTGGTTTTCAAAACAAATGACAAAATCTCCTAACAACAAAATTAGACAACAACCATTTTGCCAATGGGTAACCTGTGAGCTATCACAGTTTTTTTTCCTTTTGTCTTGATTAACCTTTGTATGCCAAGCCACAAAATGTGGTGGTGCATATTCATCTACACATAGCGGGTACTTTTTGTTGTTTTGATTACACTTTTAATGCTTAATAAATAGTTGATTTTCATACAAAAGTATAATTTGATGTAATCGCTTCTCTGTTATAATTTTCATTCTAAAAAACCACGGTAAATGAATCAACAGCAGTCCCATTTAATTAACCGTGAAGTTAACTGTAAAGAATATTTTTTTAAAGAATTATTAGAGTAACAAAAAATATTGATTACAATTCTTGCAATACAATACATTTGCCAGAAAAAATAATATAGTAAAGAATACGATGACGATTATTTAAATCACATAATGAAAAATTTATATGTTCTTAAAATACAAATACCATTCACTAAATTACATTTATTTTCAACCTCTAAATTATGTTAAATTATGCTAAATTAGATACAATTTATCATACATACCTACGTCTGTATGATAAATTATATCATTTTAATTTGTATGTTTGCATTTTGAATTATTATATATTTGAATTATTATATATTTCATTTATATTTCTTTTCAGATTCTGCTTGCTGATTTAGTTTTCAAAACTTTAGAATCAGGAATTAATAATGGAAATTAGGTTTTAGTAATGGAATGAATCAATGTGTAGTTATAACTTAATCAATTATTAATAGATTAATTTCATAAGTCGAATGAATCAATTATCAATATATAAATTTGTAAAATTAAACGGAAATTTGTTTTAAAGAGTTATTATACTGATAAGATATGATGAGAATTTTCAGGTATTCAGAAACATTCATAACTGTGATCAATAAACTTAAGTAAAACTGTTTAGAAAATAAATAAGCAATGCCTTCAAAAATGTGTTGGTTGAAATAAACAAGAAACCTGAAATCTATAATTCAATAAATTCAGCACGAGTAAGCTCTGGGAATTTTATGCGGAATTGGAAAGAAATAGACATTAACTTATGAAGTAAACAAATAACTTTAAAAAAATTGGATATAGTTAAACGACAAATGAAAAGATCTGCAATATTGCAACGTTATGGAATCATATAGAATTTTTCTTATACAAACACGACATAAACGAATATATGCTTAAAAAGCTACAACAAATTAATGCTACACTGAGAAAAAACAACTTTCGTAAAATTATCGTACTGTATGATAATGGCATTTCTGGTTAAAAACAAAAAACCTGACGTAATCCTGATTTATAAAAACGAAATAAACGGTACTTAAACCATTCATTTGGTAATTTTTCCGTTCATGTGGTAACGTTTTACTGGCAATTTTTGTTTTCAAAATTAATGTTCATATTATCAGAAGTTTAGTAAAAAAAATACCAAAATCAAAAACAAACTTAACCAAATAAATGCTTTTTATGTCATGATAAAATAATCAAACTTTTCATGTTTACCGTATTTTATCACATATTATAAAACCTTAATTTATCTTTAATTTTACCAAAATCATTACTAAACCCTTTCAGTAAAAGTTACCGATATTTTTCTCAGAAAGCCAGAAACTCAGTAAATGCTACCATATTCTGGTAGTTTTGACCATACTTTTTTTTACAGTGTATAATTAGCTTCTAGGATTTAAAAGTCATAATTTTACAGTCGAAAAAAAACGTAAAACTTAAGCATATAAGTTCATCACAAATTAAGCTTGAATCACGTGTTTTTTTGGCAACAAATAGTGATAGCTCAATAATTAAGATAAACACTTACTTCGAATATTTTAAAATGTTTTACATAAAAAATATAGTTTAGTTTTGGAAGCATAAAACAATATGATTATTGATGAGATAAAGACGAAGTTTCAGCAAATATATACTTCGATAATTAAGGAAATCGCGTTAATTCTCGTAAATCACAATCACACGAATTTCAGAAGCAAACAAGGCGAGTGGAAAAAAAAGCTATTTGTACAGTATTAAAAAAAACGAAATCATATAACCTAAATCTCAAACGTCACACTAGTTAATACCACATATAATTACAACTAGGAATAAACAATCCATCTTTTTAAACCCTAAATACATCAAGTTGATGTATCAGTTTAATCATATTTACTTTCGTAGTTTATCATACGTCAAATCAAAAAATATCATTAACTATGGCACGTTTCAACAAACTAACATTTTTCTCAAAAGAAAATTACGTAATATCAAATCTCGATAAAATGTAGAAGAATAAATGAACATTTTGAGAGCATAAGGTTTCTATTTCTATATCTTAAGCAATGAGATAGGAAATTCTCGAAATAAACATACCTCCAGAGGCTAAGACATCAATACTGTTTACCACAGAATATGTCAAGCTGATATATTGACTTACGAATACTTATTTTCATGATGCCTCTAGAGGCGAAGGATTTGGCGAAATAGATGATTACATATGAGAAAAGGAGTATCGATTGGCACTCTTTTTTTTTCTCAATCGAAAGCGTTTAAGTTCCTTGCGAAATTCATTCTTTCCCCTCGGAAGGCAATACGCTTTTTAATATAAGCTCCATGATGCTAGAGGGCAAGTTCATGACGTTTTTAGTTAAAATTCTCACGCCAAAAACTGCATTTTTTTTCTCCGTCAAATATTGCTTTAAATAAATAAAATATGTTTTGTTTCCTACTTTTTGAGATGAGTTATTATCGAGCAAAATATATCTTTTAAAAAGTATATTAGGAAAACTATTCTAATTAAAAAAGCACAAATTAAATCTTAGCGTTTACGTTATTAACAGATCGTAAATGCTGCAGAGATAAAAATTTTACAGATAAAAATCAAGATAACGTTGATTTTCTATCAAAGTAAAAAGAGTTTCAGTAGCAAAATTTATTATTTTTTTTAAACTGTTCATTTCCCTCAAAAAAGCAAGTGTTGTCGTCAATATTCTGTGTTTATAACCATATAATTTATTTATTTAAAAGTTAATGACATTATTCATTAATAAGCGGCTCAATGATTCACTTATTTTTGATTCATTACTTCCTCAATATAACATTTTTCTCACCTATAAGTACGTTAATTCACTAATTCCATGATTCACCCGTTCTCTAATACACTCATCGATGATTCGTTTATTCACTGCTTTGTTCGATTTCTACCCTCTAAATTTAATTCATTTATTCACTCAACATATCAATAATATAGTATAACTAGGAGTAGATCAGATCTAGGAGATCAATGAATGAATACTAATATTATTCAATCTCAAAAGGTTTTAAAAATCGAGCTATGATTTTATTTTTATTCATGTCAAAGACGGATGTTCGTCTTTGACATAGTTTATGATTTATGTCAAAGACGGATATTTTGGTATGGGTTATTTTGTCACAGTCATTTTCAAGATGGAGTAAATTAATTGTCAGCTAATCTTGAAGTAAAGAGGTTTTTTAATAATGCTGCTGTGAGCGAATTATGGCCGAACAAAAATATTACGAAAAAATATCAAATGTTACTTTTATATTAGCATGTTAATTCTATGTTAACGAAACAGAGAAATAAATTGAACGTGGAGCGAGTTGTGATTGAAACTAACAGATTTAGAGTCAAACAAATACCAGATAGCAGTGTAAGGTTTATTTCATTGTCAGCAACAATCCCAAAGCCCAACAAGACTTTTAAATTATTAGAAAATAAACCTTGCAAGCTTGAAAAAAAAATAATGTTGCTAGTTTATGCGCTATGAGGTTCGCATTAAGCTTCCATAAACAATCCTTTTATATCGATATTGAATCTGCCTTTACAAAACAAGGCTAGGAAAACCTTCAGATATCGAGGATAAATCATCATTTGCACACCAAAAGTAGAAAGAGCTCTCAAACCGTGGATAAATTCGCCCTCTCAATGTTTATGTTAGATTTTATGACCATCAATATAACAAGGTTTATTAGCATAGGCTTTCATAAACTTTTTTTTTGTGTCAAATGGCTGGTCCTGAACATATGTTCTTCACCTCGGAAGATGCCGGAAGTGTTACTCATTTGACGTTACCCAATGGGCATCCGTGAACCTAAGTCACGGAGGCGAGCAACATTACCCACGCCACACTGCCACAGACACCCGTTTATAGGGTGGGCCACATTCACACATAACAGAGGACAACACGCAGAGAGAAACATCCATGCCCAAAGCGGGATTCGAACCCGCAGCCATTAGCTTCGCAGTCAGGCACGTTAACCGCTCGGCCACCTGGCCGGTGTTTTTATAAACTTTCTTTACACTCTTAAAGTGGAGATTGGTCTGATTATTAAATTTTCAACACAATGAATTTAGATGCTTTTCTTAAATCTTTAAGGAAAAAAGCTTGGTATACTAATATTTCTACTAAGTTTTAAAAAAATATACAAGTCAACGTTTTAATGCAAACCAAATTCAAATGGAAAACGTTGTCGTAATACGTTGGTCGTAAGGTTGCCTGCTATCTGGAATTACCTATCTAGCACACGCTTCTCATTTATTATTGTAAAAATTTGATTTTGTCAAAATAAAATAATTCATTTAAGACACAGGTAAGTTTTTCTTTTTTCAATCATATTTTATGTGAAGGGGTTCGATCAGAGAATAATAAAATTTTGGGGCGTCGATCATCAATAAAGTTTGGTTGCCCTGCTCTTGACTAACATAAGTTGATAAACTTAGAAATAGAGAAATGGAATAGGAAATGGGAAAAAAAAACGAAGAATGAATAGGATAGAGGCTTCGTATACTATTCATCACAAACTATTCATCATTTTTTTTCATCCGTGTCGCACTTTTTATTAAACTTAATATATTTCTAACTAATGATAGTTAGGATACGTTGGGATCCAATCCCTTATTATTATCGCACTGAGCGTTAATATCACCATTGTTGAACCACCTGGAGATGTTTGAACCATCAGTTGTAGTTTAAGCGAGTCGGAAACTGTCAGAGCAGAAAAAAAAGGAAGCTCTTAATTCTCCATCAGAAAAACATTTTTCACTAAAAGACAGGTTTTTTCTTAGAACAATGTTTATTATATGTTAAAGCATTTTCAACCATCGCAATCTATTTCAAATCAAAGAGTATCTAAAAAAGCAGGAAACTGTCTTGTGGATCTTTATTGAAATATGAATGCTATTGTTACTGACTTACTGCTACTCTTTTGATGTTACGTTTAATATCTTGATTGTTAACGTCACATTGCAGCTACATTAAAGGGTCTATTTTAGACGATTTGTATTGGTAGTTCTAAGTTGGGATATATTATTGTACAACTTGAATTTGATTACACGATACTAATCAGCATGAATAAAACATGGTTTAAGTAAATTTAACAAATCATTAATGTTGCAGCAAATTCGCTGGTTCAAGCTACCGAAATTATGTCATTGTAATCAATTAGTTTCTAGCAGCGACCAATAAGAATACGTTATTACTGAAATGATAATTAATAACATCCAATGGGAATAGTATAAATAACTGGTTGCCATTCACAATCACAAAATTGCGGAAATTGATTTAATTATACTAGGCAAGTGAAATAGTTCAGCCACTGGCTTGGACATCTCTATATTTTGTGTTACAAATGGGGCGTCATTGGCTCTGGGGACGGTGGGTGCATGCGGCTCTCCATAAGTAAAAAAAAATCAAAAAGTGTCCTAACACCAATATTTTTTTTAAAAATGTTATTAATCAGCTTACTGTTCTTAGTTTTGATTATTTAAAACAAATTAAGAAATTAAAAATAAATTATTCAGCAAATATTTAACAGATAGAAGAAATTTTAATTTTTCAATTTTTTTTCTTAAACGATAAAATTTTTATAACAATTGCAATTATATATTTGAATTTTGTCTGTGACCGCCAGTGATGTTACATATGAAAATAAAAGTAGACAATGAAACAGAAACTCACAAAACAAACATAGTTTCGGTTCGACAATGCAGAACCTTCTTCAGTCACCCAACTCAGAATGCGATTCGTTCTCTCAGTCCTTCTGTGCTTCAACACTGACAAATGTTCTGCATTGTATAACCGAAACTCTAGAATGTCTATTAATTATGGTTTTATTTGTTGCTTTATTCACCTTGTCTGACTTTAATTTTAGCTTAGAAGAGCTTGAAAGTAATAACTGGATTATAACTTGTAACCATAATTGGAATAATTTATTTAAGCAATTTTTTAAATAATTAAATACACAATTTCAGAATGAATTCTCATTTATTTATTCAAGTCATACAGCAACCCGTAGTATCGTTACACTCGAGATAAAATATCCAACTGATAGTCCAGCACATGACGACGTTCTTTTTATCAGATCATGGAAAGAAATCGAAGCAAATTAAAAAAAAATAATTAATGGTTTAGTAAAACAAATGCCAGATAAAAGCGAATTTTTAATCAAAATGAGACCATTTTTTTCAGTTCCTCAGTATTGCCCAGAGATTTGTCAAACGTAATGAAATTCTATGAAATGTCTTAAATGACAGAAAAACATCGTATTCCCATTTTCAATCAATTTATCATTGGATTTTTAATGAATGCCAGAAATAATTACCAACACGACATTTCTAACATAAAAACTAATTACTTTCTCTTAAGCCATAATTAATTTCTTAACGTCATAACTTACTATTGACAACTTTTAACAATAGACAGAAGAACTTCCCTTTCGAAATCTTCTCAAACAAGAGATGAAAATCCCTACAAAAAAGAAAAGAAATCCCTAAGTATTTTCTCGCTTTGACATACCTAAGTCCATTCTAGCAGAACTATAAGTTATGCTTTTATGTGCTTTCAAAGCAATCTTCCAGTCAATAGCAAAAGGGAAAAGACATTCACGCCCCCTTCTCTGTCAGGGAAAATTAATGTCTTCAATCCGGTTTCTCTTCGAACTTGTCCCTAAGGGAATAGATTTTCTCTCTCTGTGGTCGTGTTTTCCCCATGACCATTTCGTAAGTTGGGGTCTTTTAAGATCTGTCCGCACTTTTAAATAACTTGGCGAGAGAAAAGGTGGTTTAAGAAAAAGTATTTCACTTAAACATTGATTTCACACGTAGAAAAAATAAAACATTTAAAAAGGATTTAATCTGTAAGCTCTGAAACAAAAGAAATATACATATATAATTTTAAAATCCTAAGATAAATTGAAATGAAACATGGGAAATATATTTAATTTCATACTATGAGAACTTCATTTACTTTGAAAAAGGTAGTAAGAGTTGACATGGTTTAAACACTCGAAAATAGGTGCCCATTGTGAAGCAAGATGCGAATGAGGAAAACAAAAAAGATTTAAAAGATGAAGTATAAAATTTCTAACGAAAAAAAGGAAAATAAATAATGGTGTAAAGCAAAACTAGATAAACTGTGGTAGACGAGAGTTTTTTATTTTATTTTATAACCGTCGTTGAACAGCAGACCCAAGTTTAGGTTTACGACAACTCATGTTCAACTCCGTAGCCATTTGATCCATTTTGAACCCAATTCAGAAGACAAGGAAACTCTTGGATCAAGTATTGAGAGAAATTTGCCTTCGTGGAGGAGTTTATGACGGAACTAGCATTTGAGTTGCAGGAAGAAGAAAATCACGAAAACCTCTCTCTCTTAGCCAGACGGCAAGGAGACTCTAACCCATGATCCGTCTACCACTGAAGATATTTTACATCAGAGCTGTGGTCAGTGCGAGCCGGGTGCGCAATTCGTATCGACCAGCTATCTCTGGGATTCGAACCAGGTTCACCTCAATAGAAGGCAAGCGCTCTATCCGCTGAGCTGCCAAGGCTCTTAGCCGAGAGTTAATCGTTTTCGTTAGCTTCTTTACGTTTTATGTTTCAAATCTCTTTCTCATTTACACCTGCCCAGTGTTGAGAATGGGCGCCTACTTTTGAGCACTTTTAAAGCCTTCATATTATTTTTTTGAAGCAAATAAAGCTTTCCAATTCTCAATCATATCTTTCCGCTTCAGTTTCTTGAATTTTTCCTTTTATGAAAGCAATTGTTCTAAAAGCCTTTTGGAATCTAAAATGGGATTTTGCAGTCATTTTCACACGATTAGTTTTATCACAGTTGATAAGTTCTTCATAAGAATTGGATTTCAAGCAAAAACATATGCTTGCTTAATTTTTCAATTTTGAATTTTTCTCTGAAGACAAGTTAATCTTCGTCACGCAGACAATAGAAAAGATCATCCGTATGGACACTGGAAATGACCTGCACAAAAGCATCACCGTGGTAACACCAGGTGTGAATACTTGGATAAGATCGATGACATCGCAGAGTAAGGGTGGACAAAGCAAGAGAAGAAGTTCAGTTTTTCGAATAATTAACTGGCTAGGTTAACAGCTCAGTATCGCCATGTAATACCAGACACAACATTTTAAAAGGAGAGCAACTTACTCAGATGTAACAGAGCATCATATGCGCATTAGAAGAAGTGATAATTAAGAGTCTGAACCGGTTGTCGTACGATTCTAAGCATGAGTTCAGTTCTTCCCACCTACCGCCATTTTATTATTATTTCGTTCCTTCTCAAAATGTACTAGCAGTTTTAATCCGTGCTATTTATTAATATCTTAATGAATAGCGCAGTGTTGTTTATAAATAGTGCAAAAATGTAGCAGCTAACCGATCACTAATGAAAAGAAAAAAACTTTATTTCTCTTCTCTTTTCCCAGTAGTCCTTCGGTGGAGAGGTGGAGGTAATTTAGTTTTAAGAGCCTTTGTTGCTGTTCACTTAAATGACATTTTTTCTTTGTACATAGGTAACATACCAACCATTGATAACCAGTTTACGTTATGTCTATGAAATCTAGCCTTCTTCCACTATGCATATTCTTTAGGCAAAGGAACTGCTACACCCATTCTTCAGCAAAATACTCTTAAGACAAGATAAACTAGTAAGTCCATGGACAACGTGTGATGGGAGGAACCTCGTAACTGCTTCGTTCTTTTTGCAAATATTTACTTTAAGTTTTGTTCCTATTCAAAACCAGGAAAGAGGTTCACCCGGTTCTGTTACGCAACGAGCTCTGGTTGTTACATTGTGAGAAGTGGACCAAGAAACTTCAAAACCGGTATTTGCTGAGGTTTAGAAAAAAAGTTAAGGCAACTATTTACATATAGTTTATAAGCGCGATAAACAGTTAACTTTGCTGCTTCACAAAATAAAAAATACTATCATCTATCCATCGAGATCTAATAGCGAATGGCAACAAAGCACACCTGACATTACATTTTACCAATTGACGCCTAAGTTATAACGAGCAATGTGGATAATGACCAATGGTAAGTAAGAAAAGATCAACGGATTAAGCGATTAATTGGCAGATGTAGGTAATGATAACGATAAGTAGAAATCCTAAATGTTTACTTGCACTATCAGTTCTTGTTGAGCAGACCGTAGTGGTCCATTATAGAGAGCGTTGAAGAGAAATATCACACGAAAAGTTCCAAAAGATTAAATGGGGCGCAAGGAATTTACAATCAACCTACCACGAGTTATTTAAATATTTGCTCAGTCCTTGGTGAGGTCTGGAAGAACTATAACAAGCAACTAGACATCACAATAAATCAAATACGGGTTTCTTGTGTAGCGAAACGTTCATTTTTCTACAACACTATTATTTTTAATTTGTAACTAAATATGTTTACCAGATTCGTTTCTTAGCACACATCAGTTGCATTAGCTTAGTAAACGTAACAGATTCTTGCTAAACTTAATTGCACACTAACGCTCCTGACATCTTGATGGTTGGGAAAAATATATTTTGGACAATTTCCCAAAATCCTTTTACTTCTTTAATACATGTTTGACAACAACAGATCCTTTCCTTTTCCCTTCACTTCCAGAATATAGGTGCATTGTTACAGGTAACTATAATATGGGTACCCTTAAGAATTTATTGCGATCTCAATAAGTTGCTTAACTGAACCATATTCCCGTTCTCGTTAAACATAGTATTATTAGACCAAGTAGATAATAAGGAACACATTCAACTTAACACCATTGCAGCAAATGTACGATACGTAACGATATTAGCGTTCGCAACACTAGTATGACATTAGCGTTCAATATTTTCCGAAATTCCAAATAAGTTTATTGGGATTTCACTAAAATATTTTCTTGAAATATATTATAACAAATATAGATATGATGTTTTAAAACGGAGGAAGTTAAAATGGTTTTTAATATCAATATCATGTTTCAAAACCGAAAACGTAAACAATTCAAATAGTTGACCACTTGTTTAAGGAAGAAAATCTCTGTAACCTGATCATCTGTCTATCTCGTGTCTCAACAAATGAAATAAATCCTCCTCGGGGAATTATCGAATGTTATCATAAACCCTTTGTAAGTTGATCGGAAGAAGAAAAAAACTTCTTCAGCAAATTTTTATGCCAATATGTTATGTATTAGAATTACGGAAATGGTGAAGTTGAATTAAAAGTCAACTTAAACTGCTTTGTGACTTGATGACATAGAAAAACTATTATTGATTTTGTAACAATGATGCATAATAAATGTATAACAAAATAAATTTTCAAGTTTAAATTAATATAGTATTAAGCTAACTTATTACATATATATATATATATTTGTGCATTGATATTGAAAGAAATATTGTTAATAGTTTATAACTGAAAAACACTTAATTGTTACTGTATACAACTATATGATTAACGCAGTGTATATAAAAATAACATTAAGTTGATCACCCGTTGATTCCTAAAAGCAATTTCACAGTTAGTGGTTAACTTACACATGTTTCACTATATAATTAATAACTGAAAAGCCACATTAATTGGTGAAGCATAAGAATTGTATGGATAGCTTGATGTATATAAGAACAGCCTGATAAAAAAATTACTATCAATAATAACTATGAATCTATAAGATGACCTTCCGTCTAGGTTGATCACTAAAGCAATTGTACTGGTTGGGGTCAACTTAAATAGGTTTTAATATACATCATTCGAGCATTGAAAAAGAAAAACTGAAAAACAATTAGACTAGATATGGTTAAATGATGGATAGTTAAACTTGCCTTTGCTCGCAGAATGTTTTCAATTTTTGAAAAAATATTTACTTGATATTAGGATTTTTCATTTTTAATGATTTAGTTGAAAAATTTTTTTCTCAACGAAGTTAAAAATTCTTACATTTTTAACATCATTTAAACAACTCATAAGTAATTTTGCATTTTAATAACAAAAAAAATTAAAAGCTAATATCTTCTGCACTAAATCAAAAATGATATTACTCAATCCCAAGAATTAAATATTAAACTTTAAACATAAAAATTTTTTGTTTCGAGGAGCAATTGAAAAAAAAAATAGTAATAAATTTAGAAAGTAATTTTTGACGTAAGAAATATAAACAAAACTTTTACTTTATCAAACATACAAGCAGCTACTTTACTTCAATTTCAGCTTAAAATTGCTTTATTCAGTTGAAAGATTATGAACGCCAACTACAAAAACTTATATCGTAAAAGATTAATCAAGCCCATTACCGGATTGAATTTCTTGATGCAAGTTTATATTCAACCAACTTTCTTCACAAAATACCTCCTCTAGGGAATAAAAAGTACTTCCTTAGTATGTTATTCATTAAGACATTATGAACGGTTTTTCTTCTGAAAGATGTTCTTGTCATGTAGTATAAGATTTCAAGTACCACGGCTGTTTTATTTTGTTTATGTAAGTGGATTGAACAAATTGCAGAATTCGAAACCCTTTCCCATTTATTGTAAGTAAAAGCCCCTTAATTATCAATGTTTCATCATTAAAGTATCATTATGGGATTCTTAAAAAAAGATAAATTATTTAACAAAAAAGTCAGAATGATTATTTTTGCACTGTGGTAAAAGGACTTTTTAGAAGTTATCTTTAAAAATATCATAAAATCGAGTAAACATTAGAATATGAATGCCAAGTCTCTTTGGTATGAGGAATAGATGCATTTTCAAAAAAGGTTTTTGATTATTTATTACGAATAGATATTTGATATAATGTCATTAATGTATCGTTATGTATTTATTGGGCATATTTCAAGCAATATTCGTGAAAATTTTTAAAATACCGTTAGGAAATTAGAAGAAATTTGAATAAAAATATCGTTAAAATTTTGCATGGTGAAAAGTTAAACTCATGATGCATTAAAAAATTTGCTACAGCATACTATAGCTTAGTTTAAAAAAATACGTTTTCGTTTACCACCTTATTAGGTTGTAAAAATGTGCATTGATAAAAGGTTCAAAATATTATTATAGGGTGTAGTTATGTTTCAAAGTTGAAGTGTTTGCTTTCCGGGTGAATAATATATGAAGAAATTGTAAGCAACTTACTTGTTTTAACTGCACGGAGAAAAAAATTTAGGTAAAAATACAAAACTGAAAAGTTAATGGGTTTTATGCCATGCTCTAAGGTATCATTAAATTATCAAATTTTACCGCATTTTATAAGACAATATTAATCTGTTAATTATATCAAAATCATTACCACAGAACTTTGGTAAAAATTGCCGTGCTTTATGGTACTCCCATAAAGTCAGAAACACGGCAAATTGTGCCATATTCTAGTAGTTTCGACAATACTTTTTTTTTCTTAGTGTGAGAACTTGACGTGACGGTAAAACTTGTGTTTTAATAATTAAAATCAAAAAAATGATTATCTTCCTAATAATTATAAATGTAACTGATTTTATTTATAAGATTTAAATGTAACTAAATCTAACTAAAAAGTGCTTCTTTCTCATTATTGTTAATTTTTCGTAATATAAATGATCATATCATAAAAAATAATGTTTAAAATTTTAAGTTGAAAAGAAATCATTCTATATTTGAACCATTTAATTAAATCTTAATAATTTCAATTGCTAATGCATTAAAACGAGATTGGGTAACTTTTACTTAATAAATAATTCGATTTAAAGGCATTTCCCTGTTTTTAAACGTATTAAAAAATAAACATATTCACACCCATAATAATTTACATACAAAACTCCTTAAATCGAACATAAATTTAATTATTTTAAACACAAAGTTGAATTTTTTGAATTTCAGTTTATTGGATTTTCATCAGAAAAATTATCTCCAAAATAAATCGCAGTCAACCGTTGTAGAGAAATCCGAAAATCTCATAACTTGTCGCATTTATTGAGAAATAAAGGAAACCTGTTTTGCGATGTCAAAGTTAATGCTTTCTGACAGACACTGGGCTCTGTAAAGATTTGTCTTTAGCTCCTATTTTTCAGGCTTTTATCCTGAAAAGCTATCTTAATCTCATTTTGACAAATCCTCAACTTGAAAGATTTCTAAAGAGAGTAAAAGATGAACGGTGTAAGGAAAAAAAAAAAGCAGATTATGATTTTTATTTTTAGCCCCCCCCCCCTCTCTCTCTGTTCATCTTTACGCAAATCTTTTTATCTCATGTGTAAAATACAGCGGTGCATTTAAAGTGTCTTTGATTAAATAGAACAAGACAGAGAATATGGATTTTTTTTCTTGAAAGAAAATGCAATTAAAATATGTTTTTATTTTATGCTAAATTTAAAGTTATTAGAGTTTTGTGAAAAAACGAAAGTAAATCTGATTTACATTTGGGGGAAACGTGCATTTGCGTTGACAAACAGGTTGTTCTATTTTACGCGCAATATTTTCAAGCCAAGGAATGTTAGATATTTTTGAAGCTTGTTCATATATAATGTCGATCAAATTTTATACAATCTTAAGTTGATGCGAAATTTAACAACAATATCGTTCAAATTCTATACAATCTTAATATGTTACTAAATGCAACTACCTAGTACAAATTTTGTACTATCTAAGTTTAGTATTAAATTTAAACATAATGTTCGTCAAATTTTATTGATACTTTTTAATTATAATATTGCTCAATCATAAAATTGTACAAGCTTTATACAATATTAATATGATGTTAAATATCACTATATCATCGTTAAAATTTTACGCAATCCTAATATGGTGTCAAATTTAATTATAATACCCCTCAAATTTCATACAATCTTAATGTATTTATTAATATAACTATATCGTACAAATTTTGTACTGTCTACATATAATATTAAATTTAACCCTAATACCGCACAAATTTTATACAATCTTAATATATTGCAAAATCTTAACTATAATATTGTTCAAATTTTATAAAATCCTAATATGGTGCTAAATTTAATTATAAAATCGAACAAATTTTATACAATCTTAATATAGTGTTAACTATATCGTACAAATTTTATACATTCTTAATATGATATTAAATTTTTAAAGAGACTATCGTTAAAATGTTTAGCATTCCTAATATAATACTAAATGTATGTACAATATCGTTCAAATTTTATACTATATCTTAATATGGTACTAGATTTAACCATATTATCTTATTTCTTATACTTGATTATATGATATTATGTTTCATTGTTGAACAGATCCCTCTGAGATTGTATGAGGTCTATAGCGAGAAATATAACAGGTTTATAATTTAAGTAACACTATCGTATAACTTAAACTTAATTACTCGATACCAAAATTTTATTTGAGAAGAAACATAATTTAACACCTCAGGAAGGTTTCACAAAACAACTTGCATTGCATTATTGTTAAAGCTTACCATATTAAGGGTTCAAAATTGAACAGATTGTATGAACGAATTAATATGAGGTTTGGAAATTATATAAATAAATAGAATGTTATTCCATTCGTAATTCTAGTTTACACAGTAAGAAAAAAGTCTAATGAAAACTGGAAAAATATGGCAAAATTTACCGTGTTTCCGGCTCTGTGGAAACATCAAAAATCTCAGTGATTTTTACAAAAAAGAGCTTTGGTAAGATTAACAATAAAATATGGAACACATGAAAAAAATTTGGTAAATGAAGTAAAATTTGGTAGATTATCGTGATACCTTAGAGTATGGCATAGAAGACATTTATTCTGCTAAGCTTACTTTCCAGTTATGTACTTTTTACTAAATATGTGGTAAAAAGAACTCTAATTTTGATAACCAGAATATCTCGTAAACCGTTACAATATGAATGGATTCGTATATTTAATACCGTATATTTGAAATTTATTAACCATTTTTTTTATACCAGAAATGTTATTACTATACAGTGAGATAATTTTATCAGAATTTCTTTCTCCGTGCACAAACAGGCAAGCAAAAATTCGTTTTCATCATTAATATGTTTAAATTTAATTTGTTTGTTATGACTGAACTTAGATATCTGATGGAAAAAAAATAATATTGATTGAATAAAGAGGGTATTTTCTGCAGCATTACTTTTTTTATTAACGGTTTTTTAGTTACTAAAACAAATTTTAAAGCAAAGAATTTTCGAATAATTCAGCTAAAACACTCCAAAGATTAAATGCGTTTCAATGAAATTCTTCGGCAAGTCAAAGCATATTTAATTTTGAAAATTAAATTTTAATTCTCGAAGAGTTCTCAGAAAGTAGAATCTTATCACAAATTTAAGTATTTTACTCCGACAAATAAGTTTAAATTTAATGTTTAAAGAATTTTGTTGAACACATTTATAATTCTGTCAAATGACAGGAATTACGCTTCTATTAGTACTTAAAACATTTGTTTATTTGTTGAAAAAGAAGTAAAAAAAAAGAATCAGTTTGGAGAGTCATGTTGCTAACGGGCCAATGTAACAATTTTCCTTCATTTTTATAATAGTTCCTAGATGTTCACAAAGGAAAATAAAAGAAATAAACTTTAGTAGGATTATTTAAAAACATACTTTACAAATGATAGAACTAGTTAAGTGGTATTATATTGCGTGAAAAAATTGTGTAAAAAGTAATCCATTGTTTTGTTGCATATCAAATAAAAATATCTAAATAACAGCGCAATTGTAACGATCCAATTTCAACGATCAAATGCTTTCTTTTTAAAATTTTCAAAATTGTAATTTTAAAAAATTTAAAATTTTGTGAACTTTTGTCATTTTGAACGCTTGGTCCTTTATGTTGTTAAGAATAAGAAATACTGAGGCAAATACAGCTGAGCAGAAAATACGAAATATATAATAACTACAATTTTAAATTTTAAAGGTATCAATCTTAAAAAGAAATACCAATAAAATTCAAAAATAAATATAAATTATTTTTGAAAAATATATATATCATCGCTAATTTCTCAGACGACATATTTATAAGGAGAGCACATATTTTAAGAAAAGCACTTCAACATTCATAAAAGCATAAGTATACAAAATACCCATAATTTTTTATCAAGAAACTAAAAATATTTCTTCAATTCCTCAGTTTAACCGCCTTAAGTATATAAAAGATGTTCAATTTTTGAGATATTTCTCAGAAATAGAGACATCATTAAGCATATAAAAAATCTGAAATAAATAATACACAATTGATGGTGAAATATTTTTATGCGAATCTCTAACAATGCGCTTTCAATCGCAGAGCAGGAGAATCATTTAAAAGCAATAAAAATGTTTAAACTGAAATGTTAGATACACTTGAATAAATACTAATAGAAGTGGTGCAATCGTTAAAATGACGATTCTTGAAAAAATGCATTTATTTAAAATGGAGAAACGTGTATGTAAAATCAGAAGAGGATGGAAGAAAAAAAAAATTAAAAATGAACTCTGGGCTGCGTTTCAAAAAAGCTCAACGAGCCTTAAAATACATAAAATGGTTTTTTTCCCCTCCTTTTTTATATTTACTTCGGTATGCAATAAATTGCAACCTTTAATTTTTGCTTTTCGTTTTGTTTTTTGTTTTGTTGGTTTTAAGTCGGTATAGTATTTATTTTGTATAACTTTAAAGGTAATTATTATTTATTTATTTGATGATTATGTTTTTAGTTTGTTACGATAATATTGGTTTGTTTTAATAGTATTGATGCAGTGCGTTTTTTGAGCTTCAGTTATGCGTAATAGAAAAACTACCAAGACTTCTTTGGGGCTGAGATAGCCTGATAGACAGGACGCTGGACTCACTCTTGTGAGAATGGGAACTCGAATCCATCCGGACAAAAATTCCCCGTGTAGTAAAATGGTGACTGGTGCACGGAAAAGTTGTCGAGTCACAAAGTCCTCCATGGTCCCATAACAAGTTATACCTTAGGAGGTACAGAATAAAACATTGATCGTACTCTGGGTTCAGGGCAAAATTACGATCTGTGATGAATGAATAGATGTGTGAATGGGTCCACCCTATAAAACGGGTGTGATGTATGGGTGTGGCAGAAGTTCAATTCTTAACCATAGATGGCGCCAAAGAACAATCACACACCCTCTGCCGAAAACAACAACCAAGACTTCTAATGTAGTCGCAGTCTATATACTAAACCGAAATAAGAACAGTCATCATTGATAAATTGTTGCGCTTTAATAGCTTTGCGGTGGCACTTATTGGTTTAGTACGATATTAAACAACTGAATTCCTCCTTATCGTTTTAGAATAGGTTTTTTATGTTGAGATTTTGTCTGATGCTGCGGGTTTTGATGTCATCGACCTTTTAATATGCAAGGTGTTTCGTAAAGACTGTTCTTAATATGTATTTCAAGAATTCTTAACAAAATTGAGGAATGTATGTTCTTTGTGCGTCGCGCAAGCTTTGTATGAATGAAACGTTTACAAAAATCACAATCGAAATCTGATAAATCACAAATGAGGAATGCAAATCTGTAAAGCTCCAAATCCTGTTTGATTCCGGAAGGAAACTGAGAAGAAGTAAAAGATTATTTGAAAGTCCTCAAAATTTTAATCTACAATCAAAATGTTTTTAAATCCTCTGTTCATTAGTCTTTTTTAATTGTGATTAGGTAGATTTAGATAGCATTTTTGATTTTCTCCGCTAAAACATTACATGGAGCCCAAATGTATTTTGTCATTATTTTTGATAAAAATTCTAAAAATATATACCACGATTGTTTTCTACGGATTACCTTGTCGTAAACAATAAAAAGAACAGAATTTCATTTTTTAAATACTTTCTTCACATTTATTAATGATCTTTGGTACAGGGTGTTTAATTGATTACTGATTGATTTTGGATTTAAAAATTTCGGAAACAAAGGATTATAGAGGAATTAAAGAAACGTATGTCTATTGTGAAGGCTGTAAAAATTTTGGAACTTAGTTACCAACAGGTGGCGCTGTACGCCGCACAGATTTTTTCTAAAGAACACAAATACCGTAAAACTGTAGTCAAATTGTAATATTCTAGTACAAGAAACACACTTTGTTCAATAGAATACACGGCTTTAACCTCCTAAACCTGGAAGACTATCTCTTTTCACGTTTTAATAACAGATCTGATCTTACTGGTCATTGATTGCTTGACGGGTCATCTGTTGTCAAATTTTGTAACTATATTCCAAATTTTTTTACTAAACTCACAATTTTCAAAATAAAAAAACATTGCTTGTTTTATTTTTCTTCGCCCTTCTTTTCCAAGTTTTTTTAATTTTGAAATTAATTAGTCATACCCTAGGCATCTTGTATAAGATTGATTTAGAATGATAGTAAATATTTAAATTTTTAATATAGTCTAAAAAAAGTCGCTAATTTTTCTGATGCAGTTGATAGTTTATTATTTAATTCATACTAGAAAAGAAGAAAATAATTTTTGTTCTTTTTTATAAACTCTCCAAACTTTATTACTTTTTCATTGCTCTCATTGCTGTATTCATTAACTTCCGTTAATTTATGCCCTAAACTAAGTTCTAAACTAAATTTTGTTTTTAAATTCAGATTTCAGATATGTTAAGGAGATTAGAAACTTATAACTATAAATCTTAATTTATATATACTCAAAAAGATTTTGGTTTAAACGTTAAAAAATTTCTAAAATTCTAAACCCATTTTTTGATAGATGTAAATAAAATAAAAACATAGTAGTAAGAACAAATTGAGTTACGCAATTAAATTGCAGCTATATTGCTTTAATTTTTTTTGAAAATTCGAAGAAATATTTTAAAAATATCATATTAAGTATTTTTGAGTGTAAAAATATGTAGCGTTAATTTTTAATTTTCTCGGTGCCTTAGAATAACATTTTGTCTTCGAAAGTTGGTAAAAGAAAAGACGCAAAAAACAAAACGGCTTAGATATACCACTTTTAAAAAAACAACAACGAAATGTTGACAACCGCAAGTTAGTCATTTAATTATAAATGAAATATACTCGACGAATTACGGATTCTTCATGTTCCTGGATGCTTTCCAAGAAATCATTGGCTTAGGAAACAATCTGTCTACTATAGCAGATCACAAATCCAACCAACAAAATTCTAAAATGGCTAATTTTATCAAGCAAACATTCTGCATGGAACACAATTTCCAGCTATCAAATTTTATTACCATCTCCTGTTTCACAAATGCGTGAAGAAACGGGAGTTGAACTGGAGATGTCGAGTAGAATCGGTTCAACCGCTGTTGCACAAAACCAGGACAAGTTTCTAGTTCAAATTGAACTGAAAGTGTTTCTTTTTTTTTTTCAAACTGAAAACTGAAATAACTGGAAAAACGAAATAAATTTACGATTGCAAATGGCAGAACATTTTCTCGGATAGAATTCATTGGTATTATCGAAATAGAAGTTTTATAGTTGAGATCAGAATCGCTTGCGACATGTGAGAAAAATATCTTTGCAAATTCCGATTTACAGTTGAGCATAGGATGTGTTTTGGCACGGGAACTTTTTGTTGTTGTTTTGTTTTGTTTACTTCTCAATGACGGACCAATTGAAGAAAATGTTTTCCTTTTGTCTCAATAAAATCTGAAATAAAGTTTTTCATTTGTCTCTAAGGATTTGGAGCTGAAAAAATAAAAGTTTGAAGCTTACGAAAAAAAGAGCCATCACTACGATGAGAGCACATNGCACCAAATACTGATTTCGGACGCTTAATTTGTTTCTTTTGTTTTGAAAATTTCATCATTTATTTGTATCAGTACAAGTCGTTTCTGCATTAAATTTCATTTGATTCTGATGATTCTTTCATGGTGTTGCATTTTCTACAAACAGCAGTTTATATATATAACATAAGAAGCGTCAACTAATCTTTTTATGTTATTCTCTTATCTAAATCGTTTTCTTAGTTTATTATTTAAAACGAAAGTTTCTTTCTCACACTCTTTAGTTTTCACATTCTGTCTTTTAATCTATTTTTATTACAAGTATGCATTAATTAGCATTTTAACTTTTATACCTCTAACTAGTTGAAAAGCCTTCTTCCCTCAACCTATTTAATTGACCAATATTAAGATTTCCCTAAATACTCGAGAAGAAGTAAAGTGATTACTATGCATAATCACTTTACTTCTTCTCGACTCAAGTACCCGATTGACACTCTGATCATATCTGGCAGAATCCTATCAATTTATAGCTGGAATATAGAGCTGGGGGGGGGAGGTTGTGAGAAAAGATTTTTGTTCTGTATTAAATTTCTATATTAAGACTTTATAAAAAATTCACATATGTACACCAGAGTATTTCTTTATTAGTTCAAACACATATTCTCTACCATTTATATATTTGATATTAAACATATATTATTTACCTGTAAATGAAAATATAATGGAATTTATGAATATAAACAAAGTTTTTAAAGACAAGAAGGTGGGTATCAACAGCGGATAGAAGCACTAAACGTACATAAATTATATAGATTTGTACTCACATTTAAGACTTAGATCAGTAAGTCTGAAATCCTGGATCTTAATAATATGAAAAATTTTTAACAGAAAAAAAATCTAGTTGATAAATTTAAATTCCACTTTAGTTAATATTTAAATGTTTAATACGAATGTAAATACCGAATTTAACATTTAACATAAGTACTTATTTACTTGGTTATTCTGCGTCAATAGCTTCCTAAAGTTAAATTACTTTATTTTGATTTTTTTTAGTTCAAATTGTATTATTTATTTTTTTAGATCTGCGTATTCCTTTAACCTAAATAAATTTATGGCAGTTAAATTATCTCTCCAAGTGAGGTTTCTAATAACGTAATAACGTTAATACATTATAACGTTAATAGAGCTTACACATAACTTAATAACGTTTCACTTCGGCGAAATGAAACGGATAATAAATAAGTAATATTTATATTTATTATCTTATAAATAAATCTAATTGGCTCGCAATAGATCGTTTTAATTTTTAACATAACGATAATCAATAAAAGCGAGTAACTAAGTAGATCGAATTCAACGAAGTTGTTAATTTGTTTTACTGTCCATCGAAGGAGTTATTGAACTAATTAGCATATTTTACTTGTTTAAAATATTAGTATGCACTGTACTGAATATTTTATTAACAAATCCACCACGATATCCTTTTTCATCAAATCTGAAAAATTGAGAATAAACGTACAAGATCTGAAAGAGCGAACATGCAAGAGTCGAAAATTTAAATCACTCTCACTTGTCAGTATGAGTTTATACATATATATGTTTTTGATTGTACAATTTTATTTTTCGAAGCACTTGAAATTCTACTTATTTAAAAATACAGATGGGTCGTCGGAGGTGGCTAGTAGGGAATATAATAAACTTTTTTGTTAATTCCCTTCTGAGCTGGTACTTTTATTTAACAAAATTGACTTCATAAATTATTACCTTCATGTCAGCTAATTTTCGAAAAATGCATTTAGTTAGGCTTAGAAATAGCTGTTTTTATCGTAATGAATGACTTGGCGACTTACTTGGAGAGCTTGTTCCCAAATAGTAAAATTACGATAAATTTTAATTATTTTAAATAAATATTATTTCTAACAATTCTAAATATTCCAAAAATTCTAAATAAATTATTTCTAAGCCTATTTGTATGAAATTTTTGATAGTTAGAAAACATAAAGTTAGCAATAAGCTAACATGATTTAGATAATTAGAAAAAAAAACTAATAATAAATTAATATGATTCAGATTATTAGAAAATATAAACTTATAAGCTAATATGATTTAGATAATTAGAAAAAAGAACTAATTGTAAACTAATATGATTTAGATTAATAGAAAACTGAAATTTATAAACTAACATGAAACAGATAATAAGAAAACATAGAATTTATAATAAACTAATATGATTTCGTTAATTTTAAAATAGAAAATTAACAACTAGAAAACGTAAAATTCAGCACGACGTCAAAGGCAGGATCCATAGCCATAGGGAGGAAAACTAGCGGCGATTACACCCATGAGTTTGCTTTACAATTACAATTTTCATTAATTATGATGTGTCTTCACTCGTATCATATTTTATCAAAACAATAATGCAAATAACCAGGTTACAAAAGTAAAATTAGGTTTAAAAGTGATAGTAGAGATATTTAAAGGAAAAGAGTTTGAAATAATAGTTTTACTAGTCTTAAAGAAATCTAGTTTTTTTAAAGGAAAAAAATAAGAAAAATTGAAGATAAATGTAAAGAATGGCTAATATCTTAACATGGAAAATAGCTAGTAAGATAGAAAACAAGTAAATATAAAAAGTTAAATGTGGTAGATAGCACTTTCGGTCTTGCAGACAAAAAGATTTATCAGAGTTAAGACGACTATTGTACTGTTGACGTTATGCAGGTAGCAGTTTCAGAATGAAGCTTGAGAAAAACGTTAGTATTTCTCGACAAATGATTTAATTCAAAATTTCAAGTGTATCATCTGCCGCATTTTTTCAGCTTTAGACTGATTGGGTTTCCTATTCATCAACCGTATTAAGAATAAAACTTGTTATATGTATTTTATTTCTAAAGAAAAAAGAAGAAAAAAAGTAATTCATATCATTTTAATTTATAGCTTTCCATCTAGTTTCGCAAAATAAAATAAAATTTTAGGCTTATCTTTCAAGACTGGATAAAGAAACTAATAAAATGAGAAAAAAAAACAACACTTTTTGAGTAATAATCGCAATATTTTATTAACCCAAATTTTTCCTTTTCATTCATTTAAAAAACATATTTTTCATAAAAATTTTTTATTTTTATGCATAGTCAGACATGATAGAGTGCATAGATGCAAGCTTACGAGCATTTGGAATCATTAGAGCTTTCAAATTATACGTTTAAGAGCATATCAACAAATGTTAATTTTTGTGATGTATTTTATAGTATTAACAAAAATTTATTCGATAAAAAATAAAACTAATATGGAAGGATAAAAGAAACATATTTTTTTACGAAATGAAAGATGCGTCTATTTCACTTTATTTGTTGTCTGTTGAAGTATCCGCTTTCTTTAAATAACTCATTTTTATTACAAATTTTTTTGAAGGTCCACTTGTGTTTTTTTTTTTTTCAAATTTTATCAGGCGTAATAGTATTGATTAAATGGCTTAGATAAAAATCTATCAAATTGTTTATTTAATTAAAAAAATTATTGAACTGTAAAAACAAAATACAAGCGTGATTTATTTAATTTTGAGATTAAAATAAAAGGCTTTAATTTGATATACGCAGGGAAAAAAGAATAATTTAAAAATCGTCTGCTTATTTGATCTTATGAGTATTTTATTGTTTCTTGCGTAAAATGAGTATCTCTTCAAGTGAGCCTACAAAGCATTAATAATGCATTGTCAGAGTATTTCATTGTTTACAGAGCCAAATGAGTATATCTCCAAGTGAGCTTACAAAACAATAATAATGTATTGCCGAAGTATTTTATTGTTTACAGTGCCAAATGAGTATCTCTCCAAGTGAGCTTACAAAACAATAATAATGTATTGCCGAAGTATTTTATTGTTTACAGTTCAATAAGATACTATAAGAGTAATATAATGTAAAAAATGAGAGTAAGTAAGATTACATAAATTAATTTCTAGACATGAGATTTAAATTTTCATCGGCTCATAAAACGCCGGGGGGTATTATTTCTTTAACAATGTAAAATATAACAGAATAAAATTTAAGACTTAATAAATGAGTTTATATATGAAACTTTTTTTCTCTTAGATTAATACTTCATAATAATTTGACTAACTGAACAAGTTTTGTTTATACTCATCAGTAATTATGCGGCGTGTTATTCTTCTTCAAAGAAAAAAAAAGAGAATAATATAATGTAAAATTATTATGTGAATTACATAAATTAGACCAATTACTCATATTTAAATTGTAAGATTATATAAATTCATATTAAAGTTGAGTTAATATTATTGTACACCGAGAAAAAAAGTATGGTTAAAACTACCAAAATATGGTACAATTTACCGCGTTTCTGGCTCTATGAGAACATCAAAAAGTTCAGATCGATAATTTTTACTCAAGCCCTTTGGAAATAATTTTAGTAAAATTAACAATAAAATATGGTATTATAACCTGTGATACAATTTGGTAATTGTGGTAAAATTTGGTAATTTTATTATGATACTTTAGACAGCATGGAATAAAAAACAGTTATTCGGTTAAAATTACATTTCAGTTTTGTGTTTTTTACTAACGTGTGGTAATAAGAACTAATTTGAAAACCAGAATTTTCAGTAAACCGTTACCAAATAAACAAATTACTAAATGAATGGTTTAAATACCGTATTGTTTGGTTTTATGAACCAGAATTATGACTTTTCTTAACAGAAATGTCATTACCATACAGTGCGGCAATTTTAGCAGAAATTTTTTACATGTTATATGTTCAAAAATGTACATTGTTTTGCATATAATTTTAACTTAAAAACAAGGCAATTAAAAATTATCTTTATAAAATATTTTATGAATAAATTACTGAGAAAACGAATATTTGGTATCGTACAGTATTTTGCGCACCATTTAGGAAATTAAAGTAAACCGCAGTTTAAACCTTGTTTTCATAACAATCTTCGTTCGAAAAGTACACAGAAAATTAATTAAAGCTCCTTCACTGAACCCTACAAGGAAATACAATCCCATTATACACTTTATGGAATAGATTGTGGGCATAAACTTTTCAGAAATAAAATAGTAAGTCCTGTTGGTGTACAAGATTTTAAGAATCTGTAAAAATACGCCGCAGCAAACAAACAAAATTAAACATGTAAAATGAATTTATCATTTATGTACTTAGGGTTTTATTTTAAAAGAGTCCTATTTTTGTAAGAATAGGTTGTTTAAACATGATCTTGAAACCTCCATTTAATGCAGACACAATATATTTAAAATGAGAATAACTTTTTGACCAAGAAAAGTTGAGTAATGATTTTTTTTTTATTCAAGTACATATTTTTACGATTTCCAATTTGATATCATGACATATGATATGAATGACAATTTCTTCGCAGTAAACAGAGAGTCAGTGAAATATAGCTCGAGATTGTACATATGTATGTCGTATTGTTAGCTATAAATAAATGTTCGTAAATTGTTTTTTAATTTTTTTTTTTAATTTTATAAAAATTATTTCTGTATTCAAAATTATCACAAATGCTTCGACAACTAACAAAAATGTATGAACTAATGAAAAAATTAAATCATTATATAATAAAAAAATCATTAATTACCTACTGATTTCGTTGAATGTCAACATTCAAAACTCTACCTGGAAAAGAAATTTCTATGATTATCATTTGAACATTCATAACACTACATAGTATTTTCATTAACTAGTCAATTCTAATGGAATATAAATTTACTGTACTATAACAGTAAAGAAATAAGACGAACATCAGATACAGTATTTATAAATTTACTACCAACTCGTATTGATAAAATTCCTACATGAAATTTACTTACGCAAAAATTTGTTTGAATTTTATTTGAATTTAAAGAAATAGGCAATGAAAAATAAATGGACGGTAATGATTTCAAAAATGCTTCTTTCATAAAGTTTAAATTTTATTTTGATAAAATTGAAAAATTTTGCAGAATAATACGTTGACATTTTTAAGAATTTGAAAAACCATAACTTCAGAATACACAAATATGACAAAAAATTGCTTAAAAACTTTTTTATTTTTGCATTTCAATTTAAATAAACATTATGAGCTTTATGTACAGGGTGTTCCTCGAAGTTCGCATTTAATATGTACTTTTGTAATACTTTGCAGAAGTAATGGATGAAATAGATTAAGGAAGAATGAAATATAAACCTACTAGGTGGCTTCGCCCCCTGTTCGCTGGCGCTCGTCACCCCTCGGAACTGCTTTCGCAGTTCACTTCGGATTGCTTTGCAATCCGATGCTCGCTTTACTCGCTCATTGGATACGTTCCTAACGTCTAGCTTTTGTATACTTTTTTGAACACTGAAGTTCCGAAAACTTTTCACGGTAGAAAATTCTAAACCTGTGCATTTCAATATTAATTTGAAATTGCAAACAGTTCACATATTTTTCTTAATCACACTATTCTAAATTTCAGTTGTTGAGAAAAGTGACTGTTGTAAGTTTTGTTTTAAAGTCTTTCCCACCAGAGGGCTAAAACCATGTGTTGTAAAACAATATGAAATAGTACTGAAAGCCGGATGTAAAGCATCAGCTTCGATGAAGATAATTTTGTGCGAAATTTTTTGATAATTCGATGAGAATTCACCCGATTAGACATGATTCTCACTACGCGCTCTTGCGCGCCGAAGCCTATCGATTAAAACGTATTAGCGTTTTATATAATGTAGATTAGCCCATATGATGCTCACTACGTGCTCTTGCTCGCCGAAGCCCATAAATTAAAAATGAAAACTGTTGCCAACGCGAGAAAAGAAATATCATCGGTTTTATTGATACATACGTATTAGCGTTTTATATAATATAGATGCTTTACCAGTTCAAGTTAAGAATCGCTAATTTTTTTCTGTTATAACTCGAAACAGTATGTCTAATATTATTCAGACATTAGCCGTTTTCGTTGAAGAAAAACTTTTGAGTGTAGGGAATACTGAACAATTGTATATTGTATGTTTTCCCGCAATCTTAAAAAAGAACATTCATGTAGGCAATGCCGGACATTAGCTCTTAACCCCGGAAAAAAAAAACAATGTAGTGAATGCTAACACCGTACGCAGTTTGTTCGGTACTATACCAAACAAGGGTTAGTTATATATTACTTAACAAAATAATGCTTTATCAAAATATCTAACTCTAATTTTGGTCGTTAGCAGACTAATATTGATTATAACTAGTTTTTGCTGATTAAGTGTGGATAGGTAAAATATATTCCCGGGCTTTAACCGACTAGGAATACTAATTATGTTAAATCTAGGTTTACCTCTCGTTTTTTCCCTCCAAAACATGCCTATTTTTTCATTTTTTAAAATTTATTTTTTTAGTGACTAGCAAATTCAAAAGCTAAATAAAACATTAGTTTTGTGAATAGCATGGGGAAAGCTATTTATTCAGCATATTTAACCTCTTTTAGTATAAATATATATATTAAGAATAATCTTAGATGCAAATGTAAACTATTACGTCTTTAAGACTTGAGATTAAACATTGTATTACAAATAATGAACATTATAATCCGTAAAATTGTTTCAGCTCGTTTATAGGAATATACAATGAAGCTAACACATAAAACTACGTAGTTGGTTATTAAAATAACGCGTAGTAAATACTACCCTTTACAAATGCTTTGAACTCCTTACATTTCGAAACAAACAATAAACAACCGTATTCATTCCAATTATCCTAAATGCGTAATAATTTGCATTTGCAGAATAATTAATTCAATCAATTAATTCTACTGCTAAATAATCATTGATATCGCGTCAAATAATATTTAATCTAATTTTTACAAACACCAAATCCGAGAATTCGGTACGGAAACTCTAGAACGGTTTTTATAAGTCCAAAGATATCCTTCGCTACATCGTCACCAGTTAATTTAAAAGAACGCAAACATGCGATTGCTAATAAAGAACAAACATTGGCCGTTCGTATTATTGGATTGTGGAAAATTGAATTTCGTAATTTTTAAACACACATCTGGAGACACTGTAATTAATTATGGAAAACTTAATTTCTGGAACTAAATTAATCAGATAAAGAGGCGTTTCTAGAAATTAAATTCCAACTATTTCAACAGAACAAGGAATTTTTGTTTTTGGAGGGAAGGAGAATCATTGTAATGAACATTGAGAGAATGAATGTTTATCAAACTGAACAAATCTAAATCTTCATTAGTGTCGGGAAATCTTTAAAATACACTCAAGGGGGGGGGGGAGGTGCTGACGTGAGTTCTAAAATTCAAGAGAAGCGCACACCTTGAATAAATTATTCTGCGAAATACGAATGCAAAAAGGCGTGAAACAAGATACATTTTAACAATTACATTTGGTAATAGCATTTTCAATTTATGCAGAATTGAAATTTGAAAATCTAAATTTGCGACACTGTAAAATTAAATTCTGGTAGTTCCGTCTTGTATTTCAAATATGACTTGCAAATTTGTACCTGCGTAACTGAATTCAAAAATAGTTAGTTAATAGTTAGAAAATGTTTACGCCGAATCGATTACATGAAAGTAAAACTAATAGTTTAGTTCAAAGGATGTTTTATGCATTATTATAATTTTTTGATTTAACAATGCCAAACTAGAAGCTTAAATGTAAGTAAAAATTTTTATACTTCATACATAAAAGACTTTTACACATTGGTTTTTTATTTTTTATTTAGTGAAATAGATATTTTATATGCATTTATTATTTAAATTTAGTGCCAAATAAGTTTGCATTTTTTTTCTTTGCAAATTTCATAAGAAAAATGCTTTGAAGAGTTGTGTCATAGAAACAGCCATAGCAATGCATAGTTAAATTTATTCAAGCGTATTACCTCAACTTGTATAGAACTATGACTTTAAAAATAACAATACGGTTCATTTTTTTTCTAACACTGTTGCTACAGCTATGTACAAATATAATATTTTTTACACATATTCAAGGAGTACCTGGATATATTGAATACGCTTATTGCATATGTTATTTCTAAAGTGAAAATAATTATAAAATTGGGCATGTGCCACTGCAATGCATAGTTAAATTAATTTAAGCGGATTACCTCAACTTGTATATAGCTATCTGGTTTAGAAATATGACTTTAAAAATGACGATGCGGCTCAATTTTTTCTGACACTGTTGCTTCAACTATGTACAAAGACAATATTTTATGACACATATTCAAGGAGTACCGAGATATACTGAATACGACTTTTGTATACGTGATTTTTGAAATTAAACTAATCATAAAATTAGGCAAGTACTATTGGCTTTTCTCTAAAAATAAATAAATAAATTTACACAAAATTTTGCAACATGTTGTTAAAAAAAAAGATACCTCTTATTGCATGGTGGTGAAAAAAAGCAAAGACTTCAAATTTGTTTCAAAATTTAATGCTACTACAAGAATATTGCTGTTGGTTTGAACAATAATTAATTAACGGTTTTTTCCTAAATTACAGCATTATCTCTAAATTTTTTAATCGGCATCTAGAGCACCGTCTTCAGCTGTAAGGTTTGGGATTCTACAGCAGTTTCATTAACGATTAAGTCTGTTCTAACTTAAAAAATTATCGACGGATTTTCAAAAAAAAAAAACGCAATATCTAAACAATTTATCGACGGCTTTTTCAAAAGATAACGATGTCATACATATCCCAAAGTTTTTTTTAATAAGAATCATATTCACAAATACTAACTTGAGATCTCTAAAATTTGAGATTCCATTGTAGTTTTAAAAGCGATTAAGCCTATTTTGAAATAATTTATTGACAGTTGTTTCAAAAGATAACCCAATGATTAAGTGTTTTTATCAAACATTCACATACTTACCTAGGATCTAAGGTTAGGGTTTCTATAGCAGTTTCATGAACAAATAAGCCTATTCTGACAGAGCAATTTATCGACGGCTTTTTCGATAGATACGCTATTTTTTGTCTCTAACTGTTTCAATAAGAATCATATTTAGAAATATTTACTTAAGATGTAAGATTTGGGATTCTATAGCAGTTTTATAAGAGATTAAACCTATTCTGACGTATCACATCATCATTTCTGACATAGCACTTTATCGACGGCTTTTTCGAAATATAACTGCTATGGCATGTTCTTATATGTTTTAATGAAGATCATAATCAGAAATAATGTGAAGTTTAGGATTCTATGTGCAGTTTCTTAAATGATCAAGCTTACTCCATGCATTATCATTACTATCAATCATGAGTTCATTTAACGATCCAAATTTAATATTAAATCTTAAAATAAATACTAAAGGGAAATACACAGATACACTAACATAAAGAGAATTTTTTATTTAACTAATACAAAATATAGTTTTTAAGCTAAAAATAAAATATAAAAATAGCAACTAACTGGTCCTCTTAAATAGAAAGCGGTTAAAAATATTTTAGCTCCCAAGTTATTGAAACTCTGGTCATTTCTCGCGAAATATATTTTCTTTTGGAGCGAGGATAGAAAAGATTACAGAGAAAACAATAATAGTCTTCTTCTCTATGATGTACGATTAAGTTTCGGAAAAAAGAACCTACTGTAGCGAAGACAACCAACAATTTATTATGTATTTCATTTCTTTTTTGCCAACAGCAACTCAAATCTGAGAACCACTTAGGGAAAAAAACTACTTATTTGCCGTATGAAGGGATAAAGAAAATAATATGGGGAGAATATTTTCTAAAAATGTTTACTCTCTTCTCATTGAAACTTTTGGAGCATGAAATTTAGAAAAAAAGAAAATAATGTACATATTGTAACAGTGTATAAACGAGTCAATTCTGTGGGTTATTTTTAAATTCGGCACATCTCAGTCTCTAAAAATTTATGTATTAGTTTTTAGTAAGGTAAAATTGTGTGTTTACTTTAACAAATGATGAAGTATGTATTTGATAAGGTTACAAACAAAATTATTCCTCGAAATTGAGTTGTATGTTCTTGTCAGTAAAGATACTGAAAAAACTATACCTTATTTAGAAGCACATAAAAAATGAAAGAAAAATAATACGTCAATGCTGCTAGCTATTTTTGAATTTAGCACAGTAGTTTTAAAACTTAGTTTTAGTAGTATAAAATTGTGTGTTTCATTTTTTTAGCCACTGAGCCATTACGGCTCCTGAATTATTACTGTAATTATTAATTTTCTGAAATCACGGTTTGTAATCTTACAATTACAAAAATCGAATACCATTCGTGTTTATAATTTATATTTGTATGAAAAGGTAAACAATTAAAAAGTCATAGTTTTATTTTCGTAATAGTTTAATATTAAAGATAGCCGCAATTGAAAGAAAGATGAGAAATATTCCATTAACCGAACAGGTATTTATTGGTTTGAAAAAAAAATGAGTCACATATTTAGAATTATAAAGAGTATTGAGATATTTTATCAGAAATAAAGTAAAATATATTTGGAAGTTCTAGAATATTTTTTTTAATTCTTCACTGAAACCTTTCAATGCATAATCTAACATAATCATCAGTTTATTTCAATCCGTGGTTGAAAATATTATACGAAAAAAGGATCTTTTCAAAAGGAGGATAACTTGGGGCAAAAATTAAAAGGATGATAATTTTTATTCAGCTTCCTTAAAAAGAAATAGGATTCAAGAATTTAATGAATATTTAATCGCAAGAAACTCATATAACTGCGGTTGAACACTTTGCATATTAATAATATTCGACAATGAAAATTTTATACCAATGAGGATATAAATTTTTATTTCGCTGAAGAACGCCTTTAGGCTCTGATTCATTTACATATTTCTCGTTTCGAGATAGCACAGAAAATGTGTTTACTATATTAAATTTAATGCGCGGTTTAATTTATTTGAAAAGAAATTCATATTAAGATGAGATCACAACTGAGATTTAATATATTATAATTCAATAATTATTAAAAGATAAAACACTTAGAAAACCACAATATTATTTATTATTTTTGTGATTAAATTTTAATAGTAATTGAACTATTGAGAGTAAAAATATAAAGTTAACGCATTGTTGGACTAATCGTTTTCTTACAACTACAGCCCATAGCAGGCCAGCCCAACGAGTTCCTTCCAACTGATTAAAATTCCTGTTCTTTTTTTCAATAAGTTACTTTCAATTTTTTTCATCTTTTTCAATGTCATCAAGCTTAGCTGTGATGGCTATGGGGATGTAGCGTTCGCCTTCTAATAAGGTGAAACTGATTCGAACCCCAGCGATGCCTGGTATTTAAGAATTCCGCATCCGGCTAACACCGACCAGAGTTTCGTGGTTTACCTCTCCATGTAACGCAAATGCAGGTTAATTTCATCAAAAAGTCCACCATGAAGGCCGATTTCTCAAAATACTTGATCCAGGATCTTCCTTGTCTTCTAGATTAGGTTCAAAATTACAAGACTACGGAGTTGGACATCAGTAGTTGTAAACACAGAATTGGATCAGCTGTTGAACGCCGGTTATGAAATAAAATAAAATATTATCAAGCCACTTGAGTGGTTAAGATTTCTTATTCGGGTTCACGTGGTGATTTGTACTATATCTAGTAGCCTATATCGATTATAAATTTCATATTGTGTCGAGATTTCGCCAGACATTATTTTCTTGGATAGCTCGGAATATTTTGTGCAGTATTTTTCTTTAAAGAAAGAGTAGCTTGGATAAAATTAGTATCAGTAGTCCTCTAAGGTAGCTTTCGCTGCTATAGACCCTTAGGAAAATTTGCCATAGGTTTGCCATAAAAAATGCCATGGGATATTCCTATGGGGTTTTGCCTATGGTAAAGTTTTGCCATATACGAATGGCAAAATTTTGACATACATGTATGGCAAAATTTTACCATAGGCAAAACCCCATAGGAATATCCTATGGCATTTTTTTATATGACATATTTTTGCCACAAAACTAAGGTCTGCTAAAGGAAGAAATTTTTCCATAGGCTGGTACACCTTTGCCATGCAGCTATGGCAACATTTCTCCATTGGTATTTTGCCATAGAGTTATACATCCAAAAATAATTACCATTTAACTGCAAGAATCTTTTGCAGATCTATGGATATTAAAAAGGAAAACTTAATGATTGCAAAATAAATATATATCCCAGCTTGATTGGAAAACTTTGGCAAGCAAAGCTTTTTTTTATTTGCTTTCTTCGTATTGATAAACTTCCCCATTTTCATAGAAATATAATTGCAGAATGCCTTCTGAATGCTGTTCTTCAGATAAATTTTTAACAGTTAGTAGTTCGGCTTTAGACTGATCCTTTTCCAAAATACATTTTTCAAATTTGATTTGCTGATTGCTTGGCGAGGAAATTTCCATACATAAAATTCTAAATATTTTCTTTTACTTAATACTAGTTAACAATCCTGAAAAAAATTTCGTAAAATGCTAAAGAAAATACATTGTTTAACTGTCGTTATATTGTCGAATCATTGTTAAATTAGCCTAATCAAAATTATAATGATTTAGGCCTAAATAAAAAGAAATTATAAAAATTTGTATATTTGTATATTTGTTGCATTATAAAAAGAAATTATAAAAATTTGTATTCAATAGTATCTAAAGATTTTGCTTTTTTTCATAGGATTTTCGATTCTTTTTCATCGACTCATACTTTAGTTTGTATGCATTTGGTACTGTTTTCAGTTACATCGGGAAACTTGCTTCGGACATATAACAAAAAAATCGACCCACCAAGAAGGAGTTGTTCGATTTAAACTAAATTTGGTGAATAGGAAGACAATGCACAGAATAGTACATGATTAAAATTTCAGAACAATTGAACAATTTATTGAAGAGTTACAATAACAAGTTCAATAAGGTGTTGACCCGCCTCTAGCCTGGATACAAGCTGCCACACGGCATGACATAGACCGATAAAGCTCCCGGATGGTCTCTTTCGGTATTTCCTGCCAAATTCGATCCAATTGTCGAACGAGGTCATCAACATTCCGGGCCAGATGCAATCGCCTTCCCATCATATCCCAGACATGCTCGATGGGAGAGAGATCTGGTGATATGGCAGGCCAAGGAAGAGTTTGACAAGTTTGCAGACAGTTCATAGCAACACGTGCCGTATGTGGTCTGGCATTGTCCGGCTGAAAAACCAGCCCAGGGAGCTGCAAAAGGAGCGGTAACAAAACAGGTCTTAGGATGTCGTCGATATACCGCTGTGCAGTATGTGTACCTCTAATGACGACCAAAAGGGTCCGGCTGTCAAAGGAAATGGCACCCCAGACCATAATGCCTTGTTGAGTGCCGGTGTGGTGTGCAATAGTGAAGGCAGGATCCCCCCTCTGCTCTGTGCGTCTCCAAACACGTCTTCGATGATCGTCAGGACACAGTTGGAAGCGGGATTCGTCGCTAAAGACTATACGTCCCCAGTCGGCATCATTCCAGCCTGATCGCGTCTTTTTTTTACAGATTTTGCGCGTCTTAGTGCGTACTTGGTGCGTCGATTTTTTTGTTATAGAGTGTATAAACTTATAAATTAAATATTCTTGAAACAGTTTAATTGAAAAACTAGAACAGAAGTAAGGAAATTATTCAAGTTTCTGCTTAAATCTTCTTTTTCTCAATCACAGAAAGGCCGAGTGAAAAATTTTCATTGCAAAAGATTAATGGTATTGAGACACATTCAAGGCAGATGAAAATGGAAATACAAAAAAAAAATTTCAAATAATTTTATTTTTTCTAGCATAAATCATAGGATCCTTAAAGTAAAATCTAAATTAAACAACAGCCCAAATTTTTTTTCAAGTACAAATTTGAACTAAACTATTATATAATTGTCGAGTTTTTATTACTTCATAACTTCGAATCATTACTTAGAAATTATTTATTACTTCTTCTATACTCTCTTAAATACTATACTTATCTACATTAAACTTTTTAAAATCACCATTCTTGTGGTGTTGTTAATATTTACAAGATCTAGTGTCAAACCTCACCTATGATACTAGATTTAATATCTTAAGAGAAGAAAGAATTATCAATAAAAGGATTTTGTTCATTAATATTAAAGGAAAGCTTATTTTCTGAAAGAATGTAAATTTCTAATTAAAAATCACTATGTTATTTTTTAGTAAGTGGTGTAAAAGAACAAAATAAAGAGACCACAATAGAACGTATAAGGCAAGTGTTGCCACTTTAGATAGATAAATACTATTGATTTATTGTGACTAGTGAGACAAATGTATATGCAGATAGTGTAGGTCAATTACCATTTTTAATTGTTAGAGAAAACCAAAGAATTTTAGCAAATACACAACAAAATGCTATCGCTGTAAGTCACATACAGAATCTCCATAACTCCACCGCTGTTTAACGCCAAATTTGCATTTTTATTTCCAGTACAGCGCCATCTGAATACAAATTATCTCTTGACAATCTCATGTTTTATTCAAAACTGGTATCAAGTTCGAAAACTGACGAGCAGGGATTAAAATAAACAAATATAGGAAGAAAAGGATAAAATTTCTTAACTCTAGTTTTCGCCATCATCACTCCTCATCTTTAAGACGGTGAAATCTGCAGAACTTGATGGGCTACTTCTGCAGATAGGTTCCAAAAGCAGTTCATTTTCTCTCATATAAATGCATCACGTGATTTTAAGGCTTCATGAATTGATTCAGACTTTTAAGACGTTCGTGGTGGAAAGTCTTAAGATAGAGAAGTTTCGGTTTTATTCGCACTGCTTGAACTTGTGCTTAAAGTTAGAGAGTATTTGATTTTAAATAAATTTTTTTCCCTGAAGAAGTACAATTTTTTTTAAAATCTAAACGTTTACAGCCTTTTTGAGAGTTTGATTTCTGTACTCTGTGCTAATTTTGAAATTAAATACAATCGAAATGTTTTATTTTCTCTCCACTTTAGCACAATTCAATTATTTTAGGTTTCATATTTTTTAATACTATTTAATAATAAGACATAATTATAAATAAATAATAATCAATCTTAAATATAATAATCAATTCAACAATAAATAATATAATCTGACTTTTAAGAGAATCGTGGTGGAAAATCGTAAGAATGAGAAGTTCCAATTTTATTCGCATTGCTTGAATTTGTGCTTAGAGTTTGAGAATATTTTATTCTAAATATCTTTTCCTTAAAAAAACAACAATTTTTTTTAGAATCCAGACACTTATTTTCTTCTGAGAGAGTTTGATATCTGTACGCTGTACAATATTTGAAAATATATAAAAACTTATAATCGAAATGTTTGTTTTCAATTCACTTACAGCACGATACAATAATTATAAATTTCCTATTTTTTAATACCTTTTAATAATAAGAAATAACAATTAGTAAAATAATAATTAATCTTAAATATAATAATCAATCCACCAATAAATAATATAAACAAATCAATATAGAAGTAATAATCGATCTTCAGCTTCTCCTCAAGGAAAAAAATCTCATTTACTATGTTAAGTTCATTTTGTAATTAAAACCTAATTTTCACATTTTAAATATTTAAATAACAATCTATTCCTTGTAATCGAAAACAAAAACTACCACTCTGAAACGCAAGATTGCAAAACAATACACGTACTTGATCGAACACCCAAATTTGTAGAATTGTTTTCGAGAATGAAATTTTAAATATACGAATTTTAAAAATAGATCATTCCAAAATTATTCGACTGATTTTGTTCAAATTTTAAAATTTTTCATTTAAAGTTACATACAGTAAAAAAGTTGCAAAAATTTGAATAAATTGCCATTAAAAATGTTTCAAATAATTATTTGAAATTGTCATTTACACGGAAATTTATCTGCGAATAATCGAACTTTATAATTGCGTGCAAAAATATTTCGATTCGTTAAAAAAAATTTCAGATACAGCGAAATAAGAAAAAAAAAATGAAATCGACATTAAGGGGTTCAAATTATCAACCATCCTTTAGAAATCAATTTTCTAGATTGCGACTGCCCCCTATTTGAGTATCTCAAACCCATTCATACCGAAAACAAACGTACGTTTATTCGAAGAAAAGTATATTTTTGTATCTGATTTCGTAACTTTCCACCAAGATCAAGATAGGCCCTTAAAAAGATTGAACCATTAAGATTGGCCTTTAAAATTCCAATCATTAGATCAAAAAGTATTCATTCTTTTTTGCAAACTGTACCCCTTGAGACGTGGTGGCTCAGGGAATAGAGCGTTCGCCTCTCTGTCAGGTGCCCTGAGTTCGAATCTCAGCGATCACTGGTTGATACAAATTACGCATTCGGCTCTCACAGACAACAGTGCTGACATAAAAGTATCCTCAGTGGTAGACGGATCGTTGCTTGCAGTCTCTTCACCATTAAGCTAATCGTGGAAGGTTTTCATGGTTTTCCTCTTTGTGTAACGCTAATGGGGGTTAGTTCCATCCAAAAACGCCTTCACGAACACAGATTTTACCGAATACTTATCCAAAAGTACCCTTGTCTTCTAGGATGGGTTCAAATTACAAAGCTACTGAGTTAAACATCGGTAGTTTTAAACTGAAAATATCGTCGGTTGTTCAACGACGGTCATAAAATAAAACAAAAAGGGGGAGATTTCCGGATTGTGATCTGTGGCAGAATAATCGCTAAGTCTGGGCAACTTCCGGGCAGTGGCCCGCGAGAAACCAAAAAAAAACATCACAGAAAGGGANAATTCAAAAAAAAAAAAAAAAACATCATAGAAATGAACCAACCCAACTCGAAAGGTATAACTTGTAGTCACCCTCAGACAAATATCTAGATCAGGGATGGCGAACCAATGGCACGCGTGCCATTTATGGCACGCGACACAATATTTTGGGCACTCCACCGATCACAATTGTTGTTACACTATGAATTGTTGTTACACAAATGTTATTACGCTATGAAGCATATGCAACAATTAAATTAAAATTCACAAAAACAAACAAAATAATAAACAATCATCAATAAAAAAATTACAAATTAATACTAAAAAAACAGTTAATAACCGTAAAAAACAGGCTAACAATAAATAACTAGCAAAAAAAATCAACAGTCGTGCTTAAACTAACTTCTTACAACCTAATATAAGTAAGTTATTGGTCATCTAATCTGCAACAACAGAAGTCACACTGATGTTACTTTAAGTTGAATTACGTGTATAACTGAGACATTGCAAAATGTATTTTCTTTTCAATGTAAATAAAGAGTTTTGAGTTGATAGTATTTAGTATTATTATTTTCCCAATAATCATGAAGTCAAAATTATCTGACGGCACGTCTATGACCTCATTAAGCAATTTTTTTAGAGAAAATGGCACGTTGGTGTATAAAGGTTCGCCACCCTTGATCTAGATATATATTTTTTTTTTAAAGTTCTCAAGTTTAAAATCTATTTGGCACCTTGGCGATTGTAATTGGCGCGACAGATCACGATACGGAAATATCCCCATAAAAAGAAAGCTTGTCTGGAGCTTCAAGCGTGGCATATTGCCAAAAACTGACCCATCATCGTTTCTTTCGGTCTTGATAAATTAAAGCAAACCTAGCACGTGCGCAAATGCTCGGAAGGTCTCTAGGCATAAAAATACATTGAAAATGTAACTGATACATAATTAAAATATTCGTTTTTAGATTGTTTTAAAGTAAAATCAATCCAATCACATATAAATCGTTAAAAAATGCTTTCACAATGCAAACAGTAAACTTAACATAAGAAACGGGTAACAAATATAAACGCACAAAACACTAAGAAGAAATTAATAAAATTTACAAACATGATAAATAATCCTTTTTTAGGTTATTCTTTTTGTGCAATTCCAAACAAATAAGATAACATTAAGTACGAGTATCTTCATTAGTTTTCATTTAATTAGAAAAAAATTAGCTACAATTTAGAGCAACACAATTGTCGTATTTTCCTTTTTGCTAATTCAATAAAAATGAATATTTTATTCGAAAAAGTAGAGTTTATTAATTAATTCTAATAAAGTTAGATAAATATTAATCAAAAAATGAATAATTAATGAATATAAAAATTAATAGTGATATAAATATTAGAGTTATTGACTTAAGTCAAAAAATACAACTTAATTAATAAAAATTAGTATCATATTTTACCTTATATCAAAAAAGAAACGATTTCTCAGTAAATGAATTGCAACAATGCATTGATATTCAAATTCATTAACCTTAGAAAATAATGGTTAATTCTATTAACCTAATGCTAACTGTAATTAAACAAGAAAGAAAAGTCGATTTGGGGGAATTAGATATTAATGCACGTGTAAAAAAATAGTTCTGAATACGTTTTTTTTATATGATTTATTTATTTGATTATGTTAGATATATACTAGGGATTACATTATAAGAATTGTAATTAACAAATGACAGAAAAATAGTTCAGTTAAATATTACAAAATAAATTATTCACTTTACTTTTAACTAAAATTTTCAGTCATTTCATAACTTTAAAATACATTTCACTTTAAAGTTCTTGTTTCTTATATACCTACACACTCAAAAAATCAATAAATAAAACTGTTGTACCATGGTATAAGTACCTTTGAGTCATATTATTTTTCAACACGAAGTAAGTAAGGCATGTTCTTTAGGGGAGAGTGGGGTCAATTGTAACGGGGTACGATTGTAACACAGCAAAAATTTCGAGTTCTAGATTTGGTTCCTAGGTGGTGCACAAGGTGTATTTAATAAATCTACATGTACACCCCTGCTGGCAACCATTTTTACGTACTTTTGAAAGAGTTAGATCACAAAAGATATTTTCATGCTACGTATGTACTTTTTTTGGTATTAAAATATTATATTGTAACAAAGTAATTTTGTTTAAACAAATAAAAATTATTAACCGAATATGGAAGCAGACATCTTAATTAAGATTTCAATTAAAAAACAATTAGTTTTGTTAATTAACTAGCATTGTTTTTAACAAATGAAGCTGAAATGGCGTCTTGGGGACGATGGTAACAATAAGTAAAGCGACGATTGTAACAGATGAAAATAAATAGTCTTATGTTTACAAACCAATACTTAACTCTTTAAGAACCACCAATAGTTTCCTATATCATTTATGTTATGTTGCATGTGCATTATTTTATTTGTCACCTTTCACAGCATAAATTAAAATTTTTAACCCCTTAAAGTTAAAAGTTTAACCCTTTAGGTCTCTGCTCATTATTATTTTTACTCCTAAAATATCACTACTATTTTGATCAATAAAAAAATATATCACAACTATGATAATATGTATAATTAACTATGTTTTAGTTGAATTTATGAACTGTTACAATTGACCCCGTAAGTGGGGACAATTGTAACAAGTGCACGATTGTCAAAAATTGTTAATAACTAATACAATAACATTTAAAATAAGGTATTTATCTATTTTTCTAGTAGAGGATAGTCTACTTTACTCGTCTGCCAATTAATACTATTAATATATTGGATTTTTTGTTAGTTAAAAATAGTTAAGTAAAAAATTTTACAATTGACCCCACTCTCCCTTACTGGTCAATTTTTAGAAAATTTTTAAACGTAAATTTGAAATTGACGCTTATCTTTTTAAACTAGTATAGAGCAATATATATTTACTTTCTTAAAACAAATGCTAGAGCAAATAGTTTTTTTTCTCATATGCAATTAAAATATGACCCTTTCTTTTAAATATTATTAAAATTCAAGAAATTAAAAAAAATATTTTTTATAGAGATTTTTTTTAGATTTTATTATACATTATTATTTGCTACAGTAAAAAAAACTTACTTTTTTGAAATGGACTATAATTTTAATATTTAGATAAAACGCAATTGTAATGATGAACAGTTTTTTTTATGCTCTTAATCTGCAGAAAGTGATTGCATCTTCAAGCAAAATTAGACGCGTAAAAGTTTAACTATTTTCGATCGTTCGTTTTCAAGATTCTACTAAGATCCACTAAAATAAATGTGTTAGTTTAAATAGTCTAAATTTGACAATCACCAACTTTAAACTGCATCTACAAAGGTTTCATACCAACAGAAGTTTTAAATGGTTCTATAAAAGTTGAAAAATAGTTTGAAATGCACCTCGGAGTTAAAAAGAAATCGCAATTTTCGATAGATAATGCCCAGGGCTAAAGAGAAGATATAGAAGGGCTGGTTCATTCCTTACTCAAAGCTGAAGCTACGATTCCCCACCTCATGACGTCACGCGGCACAGATCTCAAATATCACAACTCTAGGATATGAAAATTTTGCTGTTTATACTTTCTGCAAGAAATGAGTTAAATGTTCGACACTTTTCTGATAAAAGCTGTCAAACTTTACACTACTAACAAATTATTTTTGTTCAAAAATATGGTATTCAAGCATTTTCTTGGTATTCCTAATAGCATTAAAAAATAATATTTTGAAGTTAGAAATATATCTAAATGGTGGTCGTCATCGTTTCATTATTGTTTTCTAATTTTAGTTTTTAACTTTTACTGTTAAATTAGAGAAAGCATATAAGATCACTTACATAGTAACATATTGTCCGATAACAATATGTAACTGTAAAAGTGACCTTATAATGTGTTAATTAGGATACCTAATTTAATATATTTTCCTATATATAATTAAAATAGCAAAATTTTTGTATACATTATCAATAAGAAACAAAAATCTTAAATGCTAATTACTAAAAAAAATAATCTTTGGGCATATAGTAATGGAAATATTACACTTGCTCATAAATATTTAAAATTAAAGCGTTATAATTAAAACTTATAAATATTTTGAATAATGGCATTAAATAATGTAAAATAATATTGGAAGAGTTTTTAAGCATCAATAACTTTTATTTTTGAAGTTCAAGATTTTATTTTCTTTGAACTTGCATATTTTTTTTCCTGTTTTCTGTTTAAGTTACCAGACAGTATCGATTTCAACGACGAAATTAAAAGTTCTTAAACTTCTAAACGAAAAACGTAATGCTTTTTATTCACAGCGAGATAAATTTTATAATTCATTTGATGTCACATACATTTTACATTCATACATTCATTTTATGTCACCTTTATATTTTCTTTATATTCTAAGTAAAACATAAAAATTACGTTTTTTAATTTTATGTTCTATATTAATTATCTTACGGGAGGCTATATGATTTTTGACTACTACAGTAAATTTTTGCAATCAGGTGAGAAGAATATCACTTCAAAGTAAAAAAAAATATAGAAAACAATGAACGTATTGAAATAAGTTTAAAAAAAGAATACTAGTCGCATGCGAAAGAATTCATTTTTAAAGCAAGAAAATGATGCTGAGCCGCCGTGACGTCACTGAAATGAAATCAGAAGCTCGGAGCGGCACGAGTCTCTTCAAAAGAGTGACTTATGATTACATGGGGTTTTCAAATTCGACTGTTGCTTGTTTCGCAACTATTTTGACACAGTTTTGCTCAATTTTGAGAAACACTGTTTTACAATATATCCAAATTTAACTCGCGTATACTTACATTATGATTCATTGATGGCACCGTAATTTCAAAATGAAAAAAAAGGCAAATTGCTTAAAATGGATGTATCTCAAAAATACACGTCAGAATAAAAAAAAATAAAAATAAATATATATAAAAATCTATATTTAATGACACCAAACTCGAGCCTACTGTCGGTATACAGCTACAAGACTGGGNATATATATATATATAATAACAGGGCTACATCTCTGTTATCATTGGTGTATTTATCTTAAGAAATGCAGTCAAAGCCATATTAAGTTATCAAAAGGTTTATTAAAAGATATGCTGGTGGTTATAACAGTTCACATCCGCCCTCCACAAGGGAGGGGGAGTGGACAAGACTCCGGATGGTTCCGGCAGATGTTTATTGGAACACGTTATTCAGCAATAGACATGCGAAAACCTTCGGTCTTGCATTAAAAAGTACAGAGATTGGTGTAATTAGGTTCCCGTCGTACATGCCTTAGTAACTGTACGCACTATGGCAAATCATTTACTGTTTTCTAATATGGAAGTGAAAAAGGGACAAGATTCTAAAAATAACTCCTCCTTTGAAATATAAATCTAATTATAATTCAATGGTATGTTTTCAGCCTTGAATTCCCAAAATAGAATATCTCTACTCTTACTCTTTAACAAAGATATTTTATAAAACTGAAAGAGTTTTAATTCTTTTATTAATACAAAAGTATTTATTATTTCTGTATTATATATATATATATATATATATATATATTATTATACCTCACGGCTTTTAACCGTTAACTATTTCTACACTTCCCTGACTCGCTATTATACTCATGCGTATTTTAAAATTTTTAATTGGATGCGTATTAAACGCACGCTTTCAATCGTTCGCCTCTTTCATATCTCAAACACACTGTTTAAGTTTTATACAATATGATTTGGGAAAATTCTGAAATATACTATGAAATTTAAGTATATAGAGAAAGAAAATAAAAAATAACTTTACGTTCCCCTTTTAAACTCTATTTCAAAGATACTGCTCGGTAAATCCTAACCGCGATGGAACTTTCATTCCTAACCAAACCTTTCATTGGCTGCAAATCGAATTGAATATCAAAACTCCATCTTGACAGGCCGTGGAACAACTCTACAATCATCTCTGCGAAAAAATACGTATTTCTTTGGCGTGTAAGTTGTTAAAGCAATATAATTCAATATATTTTACTTTGAAATCTTTTACTTCTGATACAAAATCACCCTCTAACAATACAAAAGAGATAAAGTACCCAGTCTCCTTTTTTCGGTCTAAATGGAAATATAAGTTGCAGTTCTGTTCATTTTTTTTTCTCTAGTCCCACAAAGAAGCGTTCTAGAATTTCCAAAAGAGACACGTTCTTTGGAATGACGTTCTATTGCAACTCTAGCTCTACCATTTGGAAACCTCGTTAGCGATGTCTTTTTTATTTTGCCTCTTTTGATATTTCTGCCCCACATTTTTTTTTTCAAAGAAAGACATTGTGGTGGTATTTGTAAAGTTGTTTCAATTTCTTTTCAGATCAAGTATATTAAAATGGTAGGGATTCTTCTATGTTTCTTTCGGGCTATTTGATTATAAAATCGTGACGTGATAAGTTAAAGGTTCTCATTTTTTTTATTTGAAAAAAAAACGAATCTAAAAGAAGCTTTCTACAATTGTAAATGCATCTTAGCGCTCGACCATTGAATAAAATATATAAAAAAAATTTTAATTTCGCAAAAGTGAACAATTAAAAGAGTCATCGTATGAAAAATAATTTTTGTTCTGATATTAAAAGCTTCTTTTAATAAATAAATTGTGCGCTTAACCCTTTGAAGCAGATGGAACACCGGTATCCCTTTTATATAAAAAAATTTTCTGATACTCTAATTACAAGCAAAAATATATTTTTGTATTTTTTAACTAAAAGAAAACAGTCTGATAGCTACGAAAAAAAATTTGTTACATTATAGGAATTAAATTTGTACAAACATATAAAAGACAAAAAAAAATTGTTTCCTTTATATTCAAAAATTCATCAATAATTCATTTTGTAAATCAAAGAAATTTCTATGATGAATAACTGTTTCCCTTAGATAGTGTAAATTTGAAACAAAAACATTATTTTTTAGAAGTGAGACGTATTTGGAAGACTTTACCTTTAACACAAAAAAAGACACTGATGGTGTTTCTTGCTGTATTTTATGATCATAAAGTATTAAAATTCTAAACATAATATTTTCTCACTTATTTTGACCAAAATTAATACAAAATAAAGAAAAAGTATAAAAAATTTTCTTTAACAAAATAAATTTCTGCTTTAAAGGGCGTTTCAAAACTCGCGTAATAAGTAGTTTTGATTAAAAAAAATTCATTTTTTTTAAATGAAAAATTGATTTTCGTTTATTCATAAATTATACAATCTAAGATTGTATATGAAATGGCGTATCAAATAAATTTTTTGACGGTTTTGTTGGATCATACATATTTTTTTAAAAAAAAAATCCAATAATCTTTTTGGCATTCCATAAAATAATAAGCATTTTAGTTTTCAAATTCATTATTAATACCATAAACGAATCGAGTTAGAAACTAAAAAACAAAAACTAAAATTAATACATAATGTGATTACTCGTAATGGAAAAGAAATCAACGTAAAAAGTAAAAACCAACTATTAAAATTTCATTCTAAAAAGACGCACGATAAAATGCTTTCAAGAATATTAAATTAATGTCACCGTAAAATTCTTTACATTAAATTTTCTAATTGCAAAGCTGCTAAAAGAATGAAGACAATTTTCTCATGTTTCAATAAAAATATGTTATTTCTCGAAAAATGTCATTCGTTAAAAATGTTCTTTTAATACTCGAAAAATGGTTACATTTAAAAAACAGTACCATCGTTAATAAAAATCCCCTAGAGACAAAAAGTTCTTAAACCCATTTGTTTTTTTCCCCCTAAAACTAAAGTTAAGAATCCCTACAAAAGGGAACGTTAAACTTATTACTTTATATCATTACTTTCTTTCAATGTGGGGAAGAAAAAAAAAGAATATCGACTTTCTTTCCCTACTTTAGCTAATGGAAGACGTTCTGTTTCAATTTTGAGAAAGCAATTAACGTATTTAGTTGTTGAATTCCCGTCTCTCCTCATTAAAAAAAGAAAAGAAAAGATTTTGTTCTTATTTACTTGAACTCAATATCTTCATTAATGTTAAATATGTGTTTAACTAAGAACCTTATTCTCCGTGTAAGTTAGTATTTGTGTTCGGTGAAAATGATGGTGTGTTCGGTGCTAATCATTAACAAACTCCTTAAACAAAGTTTTAAGTACCAATTCTTTCCTCTGATAATGAACTCCCTTAAAATATGCTGAACTTTTCCAATTACAAAGATTGTGGAAAAAAGAGATTTGCTTAAACTGATGATGAGTTGAAGTTATTGATACATTGTCAGAGAGTTGATACATCTGGAATGGGTTTCGTATCAAGATGTATTTATTTGTATCCATTATGCTTTAAAAGGTTTTCAGCAGGAAAATCTGGATTGAAAAATAATTGTAAGTCAGTTCTTATATTTTGACAATATCAAAATATTTTTTGCATACATTATTTTGCTTTCTTTGTTTCTTAAAATTTAATAGGTTTGCTTTTTATGTCCTAAAATACGTATATTAAATAATCAAGATTGAAAATGTATTAATATTAAAGATTGGAAATTTGTTAAAAGAAAAGATTTACTTCTCATTAACTAGAACACAATATGTCCATTAAAGTTAATTGCTTGTGTCGTACCTTATTCATCCAGTAGTATTTGTAAGTATTAGGTTTGGTGAAAATGATGGTATGTTTCGTGCCAATCATTAACGAACTCCTTAGAGTTTTAAGTACCAATTCTTTCCTCTGATAATGAACTACGTTAAAATATGCTAAATTTCTCCAATTACAAGGATTGTGGAAAAGAGAAATTTGCTTAAACTGATGGTAAGTTAAAGTTATTGATACATTGTCAGAGAGTTGATACATCTAGGATGAGTTTCGTAACAAGATGTGATTATTTGCATTCATTATGCCTTAAAAGGTTGTTGTTGGATTGAAAAATAATTAATAGTTAGTTCTTACATTTTGTTTAAATCAAATGCACATATTACCTGAGTTTCCATAAAATGTTTTCAATTTTTTTAAAATAATTTTAATGGGTTTGCTTCTATGCCCTGAAATACGCATATTAAATATCAGAAATTCGTCAATATTAAATATCGAAGATAGGAAATTTGCTAAAAGAAAAGATTTTGTTCTCGTTAACTTGAGCACAATATCTTCATTAATGTTAAATGCTTGTTTCATTAAGAACCTTATCCCCTCTACCTTAAAAGGCTATCTGCGAGGAATTCTGAATTGTAAAATCTTCATATTTTTTTTCCAATCAAAAATTGTTTGCATGCATAAATTTGTTTCCAAAAAGTTGTTTTGCTTTCAAACTGTTCATCATTAGAGGGGTTTAATTTTCTCTACCGAAATCGTGGTTTTAATATTACAGATTGAAAGCTTGTCGAAAGATTTTGTCCTTGTTTATTTGAACTCAATATCTTCATTAATGTTAAATGCTTGTTTAAATAAGAACCTTATTCATCCTTTATATAATATTTGTTTTAGTAAGGACGATGGTATGTTTTGTGCAAGTCATTAACAAATTCCTTTCACAAAAATTTAAGTTCTAATACTTTCGCTGATATTAATTACTCTCATAAAATCTGAAGAATTCTTCCAATTGCAAATATTGTTGAAAATAAAGATTTGCATAAGCGGATTGAAAGTTAAAGTTATTGAGATAGTCAGGAGGTACGTATCGAAATATGAGGTGTTTATTAGTATTTATTATGCCTTAAAAGGTTGCTCACTCAATATTTTAAATTTAAAAATTATGTTTTTGGCTGGTTCTTAAACTTATCTTTTTTATTGAAACGTTTTACATTCATATATTTTTTCTCACAAAGCCTTCCTTAAAAAATGCTTATAAAATGAAAGAGGTTTTTCCAATCTCCCCCCGAAGCAACTTATTTGACTAAAAATTTGCATTCGACGTAAGTCTGGAAACTTTTTTAAAATAAACAATAGTTTGGAAAACACATTTCGCATTTTAAAAAGTCTAAACATTGGGGGGATATTCATAAAAGGCATTTTTTTCATCTGGCTCAAAGTTCTTAAGGAGTAAAAGTAATTTTTTTTAAACACGTGAGTTTTACATTTTATAATTATCCGTTAAAGCATCATCTTCTTAGTTAGATTCAAATATTTCATATATACATATATATATATAACCTGGATTGCGAACAACCGCCTTCATTTTACGATTGGTCAAGCTAGTTTTTTTTTCCAGTCGAATTGAATATCCATCCCAATTTTGAGTTTATGATCAATAGTGTTCAACTACGTAGCCTTGTATTTTCAAACTCAACCTAGAAGACAAGGGACTTCCGGATCAGCCATGGTGAAGAAATTTTTGATGGAACTAACCCGCATATGCGTTGAAGAAACCCACAAAAGCCCACACGGTTAGTCCGACGACAAAGAAATTCCATGATCCGTCGACCACTGTGTACGGTTCGACCCGAAAATAGAATTCGTATCGACCAGTAACCTGGATTTCCTGGTCTGACTAATCCTGGCCAAACTAATTGGAAAAGTCTTTAGTATTTTTTAATCAGCCTGAAAATTTCTTAACCTAAACCTTTCGTTTTAAATCGCATGTCTTATTCTTATAATTTTGTTTTAAATTAACAAGAATGAATGTTTTGAAATTTGGTGAATTCACAATCTGTATTAAAATATTTTTCGTATGTCACCAAGTAAGGATTTAAAATTCCCACATCATTGCGTATATCTCTATTTTATTTAATTTAGTTAACTCAAGTACATAACGCCTTAATAATGACTATATGAATTTTCTTATTGCTGCTAATGGCTTATTAATACTTTATTTACTTGTTTCAGTAATACATAGTTTATTATAATTGACTTAGAATTTTTCACGTTATTTTTAACNCAACCGAATTGAATATCCATCCCAATTTTGAGTTTACGATCAATTGTGTTCAGCTATGTAGCCTTGTATTTTAAAACCCAACCTACAAGACAAGGGAACTTCTGGATCAAACATTTATATAAACTAGCCATGGTGGAGAACTTTTTGATTGAACTAACCCGCATATGCGTTGAGGAAACCCACGAAAGCCCAAGTGGTTAGTCCGACGACACATGAATTCCATTCCATGATGCGTCTTCCACTGAGTTTGGTTCGACCCGGAAATAGAATTCGTATCCACCAGTAACCTGGGTATCCTGGTCTAACAAATCCTGGCCAAACTAATTGGAAAAGTCTTTATTATTTTATAATCAGCCTGAAAATTTCTTATTCTAAACCTTTCATTTGAAATCACATTTCTTATTGTTGTAATTTTGTTTTAAATTAACAAGAATGAATGTTTTGAATTTTGGTGAATTCACAATCTGTATTAAAATATTTTTCGTGTGTCACCAAGTAAGGATTTAAAATTCCCACATCATTGCGTATATCTCTATTTCATTTAATTTAGTTAACTCAAGTACATAGCGCCTTAATAATGACTATATGAATTTTCTTATTGCTGCTAATGGCTTATTAATACTTTATTTACTTGTTTCAGTAATACATAGTTTATTATAATTGACTTAGAATTTTTCACGTTATTTTTAACATGTGTATTTGAAAAAATGAGGCAGGATTATTATAAAATTCCTACAATATTATCTCATCTCAAGCTTCACAGAGGCTACGGACCTATGACCATTGTAGAAAAGTGAATTTTGAAAGAGTAATAGAGTAATAATTTGTAGAAACTTGCAATAAGTTTCTTAATAGACTATCTCTTAAATTTTTTCAGAGTAAGTTATATAAATGAATGTTTTGTAATTAATTTTTTAACCGTCGTTGAGCAGACAACCCAATTTTGAGTTTACGACTATTGATGCTAAACTCCGTAGCTTTTCAACTTTGAACCCAATCCAGAAGACAAGGTAAGTCCAGGATAGAGTATTTTATTTTTATTTTATATCCGTCGTTGAACAGCGGACCCTATTTTTGGTTTACTACTACTAATGTGCACCTCCGTAGCCTTGTAATTTTGAACCAATCCAGAACACAAGGAAACTCCTGGATCAGTACTACCAGAGGTATGATTTGTTATGGAAATATGGAAGACTTTGTGACTCGACAGATTTAACGTGCATTAGTCACCGTTTACTACACGGGGAGTCTTCAGCCGGAGGGGATCGATCCCACGAACTCTTAGACACGTGCCCAGTGCTCTACCAACCAGGCTATCCCTGCCTGGATAAAGTATTGGGACAAACTGGAAGACATTGATAGGAACTAACCCGCATTTGCGTTACATTGAGAAGAAAACCAAGAAAAGTTCCCACTGTTCGCCTGTCGGCAAGGGTATTCTAATCCATGATCCGTCTACGACTGAGGATATTTTACGTCAGCACTGTGGTCGGTGTGAACAGGAAGAATTCTGCATCGGAATTCGTTGCTGGATTCGTATCAAACAGGCACCCCTGGGATTCGATCATGGGAGACGAACGCTCTATCCCCTGTACTAAAAAAGATATGAACATTGAGCATTGCGAACATTTAAATTAATGTTAAAATACTCAGAATGAACATACATTTTCTTATTTTAGACACGCTATTTGATCTGAGCACAATTTTTTTTTAAATTTTTTTTTAAAGTAAAGTTATGCATTGTTAAAGCGTACTGTAAGTTATTTAATTAAAGAAAAGTAGCTAACACTGTTTTGCGGACTAAGTGTTAATTTGTTTGCTGAATTAATTATTTTCAATTATTGTTTCAGCATTGAATATCTTGTGCATTCAGATTTGATATTGGAATGTTCAAAATTAATCTGTAGTTTTCCAACAAAAAAAAGAATCTTATAAGAATCCTCAAACATTAAAAAATATTTTAGAAAAAATTTGAACCTGGGCGACGTATCGTATTTAGTAATCATTTAAATAAATCAAGAGCATTGATTAGGACAGGGAACTGTCCTTACATCAGAAAGGTCCTAGGTTCGAATCCCGGGCAAGGCATGGATATTTCTTTCTCTCTCTGTGTGTTCTATGTCCTTTCTCCTTTGTGTGTGAATGTGACCCGCCCTATAAACGGGTTGTGGTTGTGTGAATGGCTTGGCAGAAGTCGAATTCCTGGCCATAGATGGGGCCACTGAAAAGCAGGAACAATCACACCCCCCTGCCTAAACAGGCATACGACAAAAAAAAAAAAAAAAAAAAAAAAAAAAACAGGAGTATAGATGTCCGTAATATCTTAGAAACAATACTGGCAGTGTTTAATTCTTTGTAAAATCATGAAGAAATTTAATTTCTTTAACATTTTATTATGATAATACCTAAAACTAATGCAAAAATATTAATAGTCAAAATTATTCCTAAAACACTTTCTTAAACATGATATAAGGGAAATTCTAATCTCAAATTGATTGATATTAGATCAGAAGGAACGGAATGCATTGTTAAAATATAAGTTGATGAAAACCAGACGCCCCCTCCCCAAAAAAAAAACATACGCTTGCTGATCAGTTGCAACAGCTGTTGCAAACCAGGGGTCATGAATTCGTCGATCAGCTTATCAAGATGACTCGTGATTACCTACGAAACAGGTATCCAAGTTTCACGGTCGCACTCCCGTTAAATTATTTCATATACGAAACTCATCATAAGCTTACGAAAATCGCGATCTCTAAAGTCCGTGATCTACAGTCTCTTGCCAAATCAATCGACGCATTATCAGATTCTATGTAAAATCTTAATTATCAGCATTTACTAAACAGCATTATTGTTTACTAAACAGCATTATTGTATTAAAATGAGGCGATATATAATATAAATTTGACGATTGGATAAACTAGACGATATATTTGATAAATATAGAATATTTATTACATCAGGTATTATATTATTATATTGTAATAATTAGATCAAATTATTCGACGCACTGTAGTTATTTAATAATTGCATGTTTTGCACAAGTTTATATGCAATACTTTTATATTCAAACATACATGTAATGGGTTTTTATTAAGGAGATAATTTATAAACTTCCTATTTGTATTTATTTTTAACGTATTGCATTACAATGTTAACCCATTGATACACGAACGTAAACTAGTGCAAACCAGTTTCAGTCACGCAAAAATAAGAACGCTGTATAGTATGACCTGATAATTAAGATTTTACATAGAATCTTACAGTGCTTCGAATAATTTGGCCATGGACTGTATAAAACATTAAAGTGCGTCGATTAGCTGCAAAATCTAGAGCAAACACTGGATAACAATTTTGCCGATTATTACTAACCGTAAACAACTGATGCACGTTAAATCTGTCGAGTCTCAAAGTCCTCCATGTTCCCACAACAAATCAATACCTCTGGGGGTACTGATCCAGGAGTTCCCTTGTCTTCTGGATTGGTTCAANAAAATTACAATGCTACGGAGTTGAACGTAAGTAATCGTAAACCCATGAAATTGGGTCGGCTGTTCAATGACGGTTATAAAATAAAATAAAAACCGTAAACAGAAGTTAAAAAAATTCAGTGTTCATGAATCCTGTAGTTTTCTAACTTGTTTAAGTCGGTTGATCATCTTTAAGTCCGTTGATTCAAGTCTTTAAATTCGTTGGTTAATCTCAATTATAATAGCAAACAAGGGGTCATGTGTTCGTCGATTTTACATTATTTACATTGTTTCATAGTAAAATGGACTTAACATTATGTGCATTGCTGATTAGTAAGTTTGACTCGAAATTGTTTGTTAGTTGAAGTTAAATTAAGATTTTATTGCCCCATGATGTAGTAAAGGCGCCTTGAGAGCAGATTTATTTTCTTTTTATAAACTTTGAAACCAAATTATACGATAAAAAGAAGCTCGTATTGTTTTACAGCGAAAGATAAAATAAGTGGTTATGAATAATTCTATTAACTGAGAAAAATTGAACTAAATTAGTGAGATCTTATTAAGTAAATTAAGGACAAAAGCAAAGCTTAAACCACTCTGTTTCAAAACTGAAAAAATGAAAGATTAAAGTACAGTAAATCATCATTATTTAAAATTCTACGACAGCAATTTGTAACAAAATTCCCAACTTCTCTGAAACAATTTTCATAACTTTAACGGATTAAAATAAATCTGATAATATGCTCTTTATTTCATTGCGAGGAAGGGGGAATTTATTATCGATGCATATTGTTTTACAGCAACAAAACTGTTTGAGAGGTAAAATAATGAACTGAATTATTAACATTGAATACGAGACATAGTAGATTTGATTTTTAAATACAAAAAAAATATCTGAGATAAAAACTATTTTGAATTATTTAAATAAAGATTACTATTTGTTGATTTTTTTTAGAAATTTATAATATTTAAAATGCAATTTAAAATAAAAGCTTCATATAAAGTTACTACTTAATGCGGAAATTGTATACGAGCACTGCAATGGAAGTTATAATTCGAAAGAGTTTCTCAGAACAAACAACAAATTAATGCCTTCTTCCAAAGAAATTCCACCTACGCAAAATCGAAAATACGATCCGCATGAAGAATTCCAGTTCTAGGGAATTTGATTATTTTGAAGAAAATTGTGCCTTTTTTTCTTCGGTCGCTTCTTTGAAATAGGCTTGGTGAATTCACTGGAATTTTTGTGATCAAATTCTAAGATATTTATTTGAAAACAAGAAAAAGAATCCCTAGTTTTATAGAGCTGTACCACATACTTCCAACTTATTTTCTTTGAAAAATTTTTTAAAGCTAACCTTGAAAGCTTAATAGATAAAGAAAGCTTAATAGATCTTCGGCTTTTAGAGCTTTACCCCATTTCTTTCAAGTTATTTTCTTTGAAAAAAAACGTAAAAGCTTGTTTTGAAAGCTTAATAGTAAAAAAAATCTTAATAGATCTTTGGTTTATAGAGTTGTACCATCTACTTTCAACTTGTTTTCTTACAAATAAAATGTAAAAGCTTGTTTTGAAAGCTTAATAGGTATGAAAAGTTCCGAATATGGGATGATAGGAGAAGTTTGGCCAATTTTCATAAATATGGGGTAATCTGCAATAACCGCCTTTGATATACCGCTTTTTGAATCCTTATGAAAAGTGAAGGGGAAAAATACGCTTACTAGAGATGGCGAAATAATATTTTTGCGACTGAAAGACAATATTTTGTCTAGCGAAATCTGTCACTTTGCTAGTGAGGATGTCGGTATAAAAACATCAAAAGCAGTTTGATTGTTTGGTGAAACTTAAACTTGTTTCTGATATTTGCCTTTTAACCCATCTCTGTTTAATAAGGTAATCTAAACGGTTTCAATATTTTTAGTTCTGCCTTCCTCAGTTGTGGTTCTTGAAATTTTGATAATGTTTTATATGCTCCTTTCTTAAAGATTAATTTGTAATATTTTTTATCTTATAACCGTCGTTGAACAGTCAACCCAATTATGAATTTACGACAACCAATGTTCAACTCCGTATCCTTGTATTTTGAATCCAATCCAGAAGACAAGTGAACTCTTGGATCAAGTATTGGAAGAAACTTTGTCTTCGTAGAGGGCCTTTTGATAGAACTAACCCGCATTTGCATTAAACGGAGAGGAAAACCTCGAAAACCTCTAATGGTTGTCCTGACGACAAGATGACTCTAACCCATGATCCGCCTACCACTGAGGATATTTCACGTCAGCACTGTGGTCGGTGCGAGCCAGGTGCTGAAATATATCACATATACAAATTTTTAACACTTGATGGAGGAAAGGGATTGTGTACTTATTTTGCAAAGATAAAAATGTTGTTTTATTCCGATGATTTTATTTCCTTATTGATTAGCATAAAACTTAAAGAATTCTCAAAGAAAAGTTCGTGTTCAACGCTGATTTTAAATCCAATAAATAGCATTTTTAGTTTAAATACAAATACACTTTTTTGTTATATATAATTCCGATAACGAGTTATGATTATTAATCCGTTGGGTGGATTTTAGAGTTTGAATAGTAACACACTGTTTAATTATACGTAATTCGTGATTATTAATCCATTAGGAAGGCTTTATAACTTGAACACTAATACATTTTTTCTATTGTATGTAATTCCTATAATGACTCACGATTTTTAATCCATTAGATAGATTTTAGTATAATTTCTAAGACTTTTTTATTATATATGATTCCAACAATTCATTATATCGATTTCATAGTTTAATTTCTAATATACTTTTTTATTATCTGTAATTCTTCTAAGTAATATTTAATACATCTGAAAGATCTTATTGCTAAAATCTAATACACTCTTTTGTACATAGTTTACAGAATCATCAAATGCGATTATTGATACATTAAATAGGTTTTGTAGCTTAACTAATAAGATTTTATTTATTTTATATATTCCAATAATCAGTTGCGTTTAATTATACATTCTATAGATTTGATAGATTAAACACTAATCTCTTTTTTATTACATATATAATTACTTTAATCAGTTCGATTATTTACCCGATAGATAGATTTTGCAGCTTTTAACACTTATACACTTTTTTCGTTTTATTTATGATTCCCATAAACAGTTACTATTATTAATCCATTACATATATATTTTAAGACTTAAACTAGTTTATAACTGAAACACATAACAGCACTTTTTTATATACTATATGATTCCTTAAATCAGTTGCTATGTTTTGTCTATTAAATTTCATAGGTTGAATAATAAAAAAAATTTCTCATTCAAGGTTCATGAAAATAATTATAATAACATTCCTAAACACAGAATAATTCAAAACAGACATAGATTCCTTTCAAACTCATAATCACAATTCACCTTCGACCTTAAAATTAAAAAGCACTTTTACAAAATCATTTTAAATCCCACAAAAAAGAAGAAAACTGCATGTTCAGCAAAAATGACTAGTTTGAATGACTTTTCTAAGACCTAATTTACCGTAAAGCTGAACACGCCAAATGAACCACCACCACCACACATGTACCCGGATTTGTTGCAGAAAATATCAAGCTGGGGCATTACGATCACAGTTAAGTGAAACGAACGCCTCATTTAACGTTTATGAAGAGTAATGGGAATCTCAATTCAGAAGTTTTAGGTGCGAGTTAAGTATGGATACTGCCCATATACGTAATGCTGGTCATACATAGGTTCTGGAAGTATTTAACACCCATATTTCACATATCCGCTTAATGTTACGAGAAAGCGTAAGGGGTAATGGGGATACTTCTACATCGCGACTTCGATTTCTTTTCGAAAAAGGAAGCTTATCGTCGAGTAAAACGGAAATTTGCCGTTTGTTTTGTGTCACTAAATCGAAGATGGTATACATTTTACTTTCATAATTTGCGATAATTTAATTCATTAAATGGTATCTATTTAAATTATTTTAATTATCATTATCCATCTAAACTATTTTATCTATGTATTTTTTCTTTAATGTATGCTGTCAAACTTGTTGTTGGCAGTTCAGGATTAATAATATAACAAAGTTAATGAAAAAGTTTTCTCTTCTTTTTTCTTTTTAAAAAAGGGCTGCTTGATTACAAGTTGAAAAGTTTCTATAAAAAGCCATTGTTACAGGCTTGACATAGATTTAGCGAGTAATTATTCATAAACTTCTTAAAAATTCTTTTATTGAAACCATTAAAAAAAAATTCATTTCAAATTTTTAAAAACTTATAGTAAATAAGTGTTAAATAATTGCAAAATCTTTAAACTTTAACGCAAAGGGGAGCGCCCATGGAACACAAAGAATTTATGTAAACACTTAAGCACTGTGGGCAGTCACCAAAAAGTTAATAATAAATATATCTTTGATGGTTTTCTTGCCATGTCTGACATTGTTATACATTCAAATGTTAGGTATTTAAGTGAAGTAGTTGGATAAATCAGCCAACATACGTTTGCTTTTCCATTTCAAATATTGTTAGGGTTCAAAATGAATTTCGAACCTTCAGACTCTCTGATTTTGCAACAGTGTTCCAAACTGGATTATGGGCTATCTACCAGTCAATAACAAGGATTTTAACACAAAGCTTAACAGAAACAGTTACACTTTTTTCCAATTCACTATCAAGTCTACAGGCCCTTGAGAACACTGACAATTCTAATTACATAACTGATGCAATCAAAAAGATATACAAACCAAACATCCATCTTAACTGGATAAAAGCGCACGTGGAAATGAGGGTAACGAGGCGGCTGACCAACTGGCCAAATCCGCATGTGAAGAACCCTATATCGACATTCATGAAATTCAAACGAAAGGGACTACTAGAAGGGAAATAACAAAACTATTGATCAATGAATGGCAGCGAAGATGGGACAGTGAGGAAAAGGGTAGACATACCCATCAATTAATTCCATGCGTTAACACTAACAAAATAATAGCAAATTTTTTTCTTAATTAATTCCTCACAAATCACGGGGCTCACAGAGAGCACCAGGCTAGATTTTTTTGGCAAGGAAGCACTCTGTGACTCCTGCAATACTTTTAAAAATTTGCAACATATTTTAATAAATTGCGGCAAATTTCGAGACCTTCGACAAAAAAATTTTCCTGGACATTTAAATTACACCCGACTTAAATTATTTTGGAAAGCAGGTGAAAGTCAAACAGGGAATCATTAAAATAATGGAAAGCCTTTTCCTTACAAGGGAACTTGACTAGACGGCGTCAACAAATGTATGCTTTACAATTAACGAGTTCTACATTTCATGAGATGCATTAATTGTATCTTACTGTTAACAATTTTCTGTATGTTAACAGTATTATTACTATTTTTTTAATATATGTATTTATTTATTTATTTATTTTTATCTGGTAACCTTCGCAAATACTATATTTGTTTTCGTTAGAAATAATTTTCGAATTTTTGATTAATTTATTGTTCAAAATTTTGTCAAATTTTCTAACTTTTCATGTTTTGAGTTTCTTCTTGTTTGTGGATATTTCTCTACGGCTGCCTCGCACTAACTCTTCTTTTTGAAATTGTATCTGTTTTCATGGGCTTTGGACAAATTCTGGTACTTTTCATCATCATAATATATTTGTTACCTTTTTTCAATGTTTTTTATTTTTTTATTGATGCCTCGCCTATTATGTTTGAACACTCACGCCCCTAAATTTTATTTTCTGAGTAACTACTTTTGTTAATTTGTGGGCGACGCTGCTCTACCGCCGTGGCTTCACCACAGGTGCCCACTGGGTAACGAGATGAGAGTAGCAGTTATTAGGCATTAGAGGCCAATGGGACAATACATCCCAAGTGTCCGCCATTAAAAAAAAAAAAAATTTAAAAAACTTTTGTTAATTTTAAGATTTCTTTACATTCTTTGAGGCCTTCTGGTTGGGGGCAGGGAATCTTTGGATCTTGGGGAGGTCGCTGCTCATCGCGCGGCGCCCAACCAACATCAACCAGGGTTTTCCCTGGGTGTTGCTTCTGCCTCCCTTGCCCATTTTTCCGACGTGTTGCCATGGATCGCCACCAAGCCTACCTTTTTTAATCCTCTTTTTCTTTTGCTGAGAGGTCACGTGCGCGCACTATGTGCGAGTCTACAGTATTTTCCGGATGCCCCCTGACGGGGGTGAGAGGGGGTTAAGCTTGGTTTTCAAATAATGTGCATTGTATGTAATCAATAAAGAGTAAGAAAATTGAACTTGCACTTTATCGTGCAATTAGTTGAGTTATGACGCTATTGATAGAGAGCCAAGGAATAACTAAATAAAAAGTGGGGTCATTCAAAGAACTAAATTGTTGCCAAGCGAACCATTAAATAGATTTTAACTCATGTTGCTCAGATGCCTTCCTGTAATTAATATGTGTCAGTTCAGCTTTTATTAACGTTTTGCGTTTCATTTATTTTTTATCATACCTTTAATTTTAAAAAAGACAAAATTATATGCCTAAAAATTTTCGAAGAGAGGCACGAGAATAAAACGCTACCAAAACTCATAGTTTCTCATATCAGAGGAAAATAATAATAGTAATAATAATAAATACTAGTGGGCTGTGCCCCCTGCTCGCTAACGCTCGCCAACCCCCGAAAATTGCTACGCAATCTTATATGGTTCGCTTCGCAAACCAAGCTCGCTTCGCTCGCTACTAACTTAGGTACATTGCAAATGCACAAAATTCTAAGAATTCAAAACAATCATTCAAATCCATATAACAACTTTTTTTTTAAAAAAAAATTACATCTTTTTAGTAAATACTAAGTCATTAAAATAAATTTGAATTCAAATAAATGACATGTAATTCGTTAAACCTATTAGAAATGTGCTATAGTATAAAATCTTAAGATAAAATTTCTAAAACTGATATCTCTTTAAAAAGGTTAAAATTTTGGCTATAATTAAGTCTATTAAAAATTTAAATAAGAGAAATTGCAATGGAAAAACCCTGCATAAACAAAACATTGAATTTCGGAAGAAATCTCGTTTGGTGAGAATGCTCTCTCTTGTCAAAAAATACAAAATAAACTGACCTCAAATAAAACTCCAAGGACTTCGAATCAAATAATTAAGGAAACTACTATCACGTTTAATATAAAAGGAAGATTTATTAACTAAACAATAAAATTACAGCATCGCAGTTCCAAAAAACAAATCTCACACTCACTCAAAAAAACAATTTACCTTCTAATTAGTCACCATAGCAACCACAAAACTCTTCTCGTTACCATCTATAAACTGATATATAATAAATAAATTATTTAACAAAAAATACGATGCGCATAAGCACATAATATTTTACACTCTGGTTATTTCAGTTTCCGTTTTTAGAAGCGCTATATGTTGAGCCACCCAATCTAGATTTGGCATGTGACATTTTTAGCTGCAATTATTGGTTGATTTTCTAGCGTTGCCATTCGGAGAGTTGTAATGAGGCTTTTTTTTATCGCCGTGTAAGAGAAATATATATATAGATACTTAATCTGAAATTTTGGTAATTTTTCAACTCTGTTTTAATTATATTTGTTCCATTTGAAGGCCATAAATGAAACTTTCATTAAAAAAATTATTAAGTAATAAAATACGATTCCCTACAAAATGAAGAAAATTGTGATCACCGCAAGACTATCACAGGTTACACAATGGTTGTGTTCACACAGGTTGCCCACAGGTTGCCAAACGGTTGTGTTCTAATTTTTTTGGGAGAAAGAAACTTTATTGTGTTTTCACCTTGGACATCTTTAACTGTTAATCCTGAACTGCTCGGTACACAGTTTCACAGACATATTTAAAAGCAGCTCAGACGCATTTTGTGTAAATTCTTTTGATGACTGAATAGACATTGAGCAGCCAATCGAGATAAATATTAACATTTTCGGATGGATACAATGGTGTTTGATGGATATTGTAAGCTGCATCAGACACCCGTTTCGGATTCACAAGTTCATACATGAAATATGATTTGAAAGCTAGGCTTTTTTTCAATTTCACATGAATAGTGAATGAATCATTTATATGGCATGAAAGACATTCAACGGTCTTGTGCAAGTTTTTGGGTACGTTGACAATGGATTATTTTATCCCCAACTGGTAATCAACACCCAGTTCTCGTATTTGCATGAAAGGGGTTCGGAGAGTCACCATTCGCTCTTCGGTAGGGTTCAATTCTCTCAACCACTATGGTACTTTTGTGAGGGACGAGCTTCATGCTTACGTTTGCGAAAAGAATCCCTTCGTTTTTCCCTTTGTGTGTAACGCTTAAGGTATTCCCGTCTACACTCTTTGGTTTTGGCTTTTTCAGTCTCGGTAAGTTTAGGCCTTGGCATCGTTTTTTTCTTGCTTCAACTCTAACTTTTGGGACCGTGTCAATCATTTTGGATCCTCTTTATTTGTGATATTCACTTGAATTAGTCTTGAAAACGATCCAGTTTGAACTGTAGGTTAGAATTTCTGATTCTTAATTAAAACAATAAAAACAAAAATATCGTTCAAATGATGAAATTCTCTTTTATTCACAACTCAAGAAAAATTTATGGGATCTCTCTATGGTCCCCTATCTCACAAATAAACTCACCCACTTAATGCATAACAAAATTAAAAGTGAAAAAAACAATTCTAAAAAAATTATTAAACAGCAGCGGTCGCCATAGTAACGCATGTGCACTGTTTACTATTACTCTTGATTATTGTAGTAGAAAAGTGAGGACGCCATGAAATACAAGCCAAGGCCCATTTTGCCTGCTGGTAAAAAATAATAAAAATAATTAAAGGTTAGCCAATCATTTTTGTGCATTATTCTTTTATTTTTGATAATCCTACCGATTTGGGTTTAGAACGCAACCTCATATAACGAGTAAAATGATCCCTGCTTACCTTTATAAACGGTTACGACTAAATATTTTTTTTCACCATACGCCGAAAATCAATTTAGTTTCTTATAAATAAATAGTTTCGCATTTTGAGTTTTTAGAAATTAATTTTCATACAAGAGACTAAATAAACTAAATTAAAAGAATATTTTTTTAAAAAATTCAATTAATCGGTATGGAGTTTCATGTTTATTCTATTCCTTTTTATTATTAAAAAAATGGAAAACTATGTTTTTTGGTAATATTAACGCCTATTTTCTCCGATTCATGTGTTCCTAGTTGAGGTAGGAGGAGGAAATAGTTTCATTTCAGGCGATAGGGGTAAAATGATCACTATTCCCGTGAGATGGTGATTTCATATTTGATGTTATAAACTAATTAAATTTAAAATAAATGATTTTAAAATAAAAACTATAGGTCCAATATAAAACAATAAAATATTTTTATTTAGAAATATTCTTTTTTTTATTAGTTGGTATGAATTTTTTTTTTAAAAATTAGATCTTTTTTATTACGATAAAAAGCAGATTAAGGTAAACATCAGTGCATGGAATAAGAATTATTTTTGACACGGTTATTATTCATAATTGTACTGAGGAACAAATTTTTTGTTGCATTTATCCAAATATTCTCTCTTGACAAATTAATGATGGCAGGGATTCAAATCCCCACATTAATAAGTTTTGCTAACAATGCTACAGATTTTTTTAAATAGCATATTAGTCCATTGTTTTATCGAAATGTGCAAGTTTAAAAACGTTGTAAGTAACAGGGGGTCGTATAAATGTTACCACAATCCTCTAGGCCATCATCAAGATCATCTAGAATTATCAGAATCAAAATTGGATAGCAACTTATGCCCAGAAAGGTCGTCGTCCATGGCAATAAGGAGCGTTTTCTTATTATAACTTGTCGCCATGAGTTGTAACTGGCACCTTTAGCCATGTATGACGAAATTATCGGACATATCTCGTATCTATACAGTTTTATTCCTGATGATATGCCCTAACTCACTAGATGTTTGCTGCAACATTTATGCGACCCCTTGTTATATAGAATGTTTTTAAACGTATGCATTTCAACAAAAAATAGACTAAAAAAGTGATTAAAAAACTATAGCGTGGATATAAAAATCGATTACTGATTTGAAATCAATGACGTAAAAATATGCAAGATCCGTTAAAAAAATTTAATGCAGCAAAAAGAAAAGAAAATAAAAAGATTAATAATAATATTATAATGATTTATTCCCTAGTAGTATTAATAAAAATATTATTAATCCGGATAGGAACAAAATAATAATGAATTTGCCTTTCACTGTCGACAATGGGATACCAGCACATGACGTAGCGAGGGTATTTCGATCCTGATTAGTTGCTGAAACGTGGCATTTGTTTACGTTATCAACTGCTCTTTACATTCTGTTTCGAATAAGCCAAGCCCGTCAAGTATCAATTTTCTCAAGTGTCACATTCTATATTCTTACACAAACATTTTAATTATTTATATTTCTTTACCCAAAGACAGGCAGGAAGCCATGTAGAATATAAACATACTGATTATGCATCGAAATTGCTTGGTACACAAAGCAAAAATATGTCACGGTTACCATAAAATACATAAACAATTAATAAATCGAAATTTCAATAAATTCGATATGCACTATGGCACTGTATTTAATTTATTCCACGTTAATTAACATTTTAAATTATGCGGAGAAACTTAGCTCAACTTTAACACACCACTTAAACGATCAGCTGGCGTCATGGGTCACATGTGTATAGTAATCTTCTTTTTGAAGTGCAAGTCCCCCAATTGCCTGTTATTCCTTACACTGGGGTTTTAACAAAGTGCCGGTATTTATTTATATTGTTCATTTTTTAATATTAAGTGATACTTCTCGTTATTGTCTACCCTGGTGCAACGTAATCGCGTATTGATATAATAATAACAATCAATTTTTAATAATAACCCATTAAAGGGACATTTGTGTTTAATAGAAATGATTAATTTACCGAATCGAGAAAGAGTTATTCTATTTGCTCTTTAACTTAGCAATATTTCTGTAAAAACTGAAAATTTTTAAACCAGTCATGGAAATCTTAAGACTCATCACTTAGAACTAAGCAAACCAACAACCCCTTTCTACCTCACCTGTTTAAAGCGGACAATTTTAAATTGCTGCCTCAAATCAGGGCTAAAAAGAATAGATTCTATTCTCTTTAGCCCTGTCCTCAAATAAGGTCACTTTTTCACTACACCGATTTTTTTAAGGCTAAGAGCCAATTCCCGTTATTCCCTACCTTGATGTTTTGCCAATATACTCTAATATACTATAATATCTTTTCCTTTATATAAGTGCTTTTTTTCAATTAAATATATTTTTTTAATGATTTGAACTCATTGAATAATTCTCAATTTATAATATAATAATATATGATCTAAAACGGTTGCAAGAGCAGTTTGTTACGATTTTCTGTCTGATCAACAGAGGGCGCTGTAATTATTAACAATAATTCTTCTTCAGTATCACTTGTATGACAGGCAACGAATTAGAATGAAAAGCTTATTTAAAAGCCTTCTAAATGTCAAACCATCATGTTGTTTTGTTTCATTGTTCAAATTTGTTAAGTTTGATTGTTATTAAAATTGACCTATTTATTCATAGCACCATTTTACACTGAACTGTTCTACAATGCAGTTTTAGAAACTGGAGGATAATCGCAAGCTGGCGTAATAGTCTTCGTAAAAAAAAAAAAAAAAAAAAAAAAAAAAAAAAAAAAAAAAAAAAAAAAAACGAAACATAACAAAGAATTGAATAAAATTACATTCTAAATATTTCTGGAAATATTAAAAAAAAACTTTCACATTTAATTTTCCAAAAAATAATTTTACATTTTAAACTGTCCTTTTAACATTTTATAGACGATTGAGTTTCCTCATAAAAGCTAAGAAATCAAAGCCCAGAGTGGAAAAAAAATAAAACCGTATCTTGAAAATATGACACTAAATTAACTTCGATGCAACTCGGAAATAAATACTCAGTATCCAATAAAAATGAAGCTTCTTTTGACTGATTTTCCCGTTTCTGCCGTTGTCATGGAAACCTCATCGACACTGACAGCGATAGACAGGTCAGCGTCCACAAGGAAGTTGACGCTGTCAATGCTACGTGCTTTTCTAACATCAACTATTCCACAAACTACCCGCTTGCAGGCCTGTCAAATGCTTTTCCAATAGGATATGAAGTTTTTGAAGTAAATGCTGGGAGGCTTGATCATGGAGTTAAACGAGGAGAGAGTTTAGCATGTTTCTGTAATATAAACATCAGATGACGTTTAGAAGTTCAATCTATCCATCAACTGAACTTTGTTCTAAAATATCGATTTGAGAACAGCAAATGTGATGAATATTTTTGGCGTAACCAGCATAAAATGTAGCACATAAACTGATATTGGGTGGTTTAAAATGACTTATTATTTAAATATGTATTGTGTGGTTGCTTGATCGTGGAGTAAATGAGGAGAGAGTTCGTCGAAAGTTTAGAAGGTTTCTGTAATATAAACAACAAATGGCGTTCAATGTATGCATCAACAAAACTTTATTTCAAAGTTATGGTTTGTAAGGACTCGAAAAAATGTTTTTAGCAACATCAACTATCTTTTGTTCTAAAATAAGAGTTTGAGAAAAGTAAATGGGATGGATATTTTTCTGTAACACTATTTGTGTTCAATGTACCACAAACTGATATAGCGAAAGTTCTAACTAAACGTTTCCATATGTATTGCATGAATGCTTGATCTGGAAGTAAACAAGAAGATAATCAAGCGTGTTTCTGTAATATAAGCACCCAATGACATTTGTAAGTTCAATTTATTCATTAATTTCTATTTGTTTTAACCATTTTGCATTACCTGCTGCTCTTATCGACGCTCGGCTCTAAATTTGATTATTAGCAGAACCAATGCTCTCGATGTTGACCATCATCTTTACGACTTCATTTCCCTTTGACTGAATCTTAGCAACTGTCATGTATGTTGCAGCAACTGACATAGTTATTTCCGCAACCTTTATTTATCTATCGTTTCTTTATAGAAAACATTTGACCTGATTGATAATTATGATTCTATTTATAAGGATCCATTGATCTGTTATTCTTATGTTATTATTAATACTTTTTTTTTTGCTTGTCATTTAGGTAGTATTTTGTAAATTGGGATTTTTACTTTTAGTATCTCACTTTGAATGTTCAGGCTGTTACCGAAGAGAAATAAATGTATCTTTTGTTTTTAAATAAATGCCACGGTGGAGCTTCACCGGGTCCCACGGCCGTTACGGACCCGTGTCCCCTCTCCTGGGAGGATCTTTCAAGACGACGGGTCTGTCATTCTCCTAATACCCCTTTAAACGGGATGGCTATTTTTAGTATCAGCAACAAAACTTATTTCTAAAGTAACAATCGTCGCTAGCGGTGTACCATGACATTTTCGGTCATAAGTAGCTATGCAGTTCTCAATTCTTTTGATGCGTCGACCTTCCTTTAAAGCTTGTATCAATATTTATGGAATAGTCTAAATAAAAAAAAAAATTAAGGTCCTCAACAAACTGGTTTCTTTTTAATGGATATTACCCAAAATATTTAATCTGACTCTCTGATTTGAGGCACTTGGTGCAATATTGTTTATCTAACAACGCGTTCTGTGAAAATATCATACTCTAAGACTAACGGTGAATTCCCAAACATATTAATTAAATTAAAAATTCATGCGCTATCATTTTAATAACAACAAAAGCCTCACCCGCATCATGAAACATATTACAAAGAAGTAACTCCATCTTCATTTAATTTTTAATGGAATTTCTTTTGTTCTTTTAGCTTTAAAAATGCAACGCGCCATTTTTACGAAATGTGACACACTGAAATTGCATGAAACCTTTTAACGGGGTATTATTAATTTTACGAACAAAAGGCGGAAATTCAGAAACTGAAGACGCAGAAACAAAAGGACAAAATTTTCAAGAAAGTTTTGTGTCGTCTTCTGATTTGAAAATAAAAAAAGAAGACAAAAGCAAGGATATTGAATAAATATGAATTCCAAAGTAAATGTGCTGCAACCCAAAGTCTCGGGGCTATTCGTTCAATTTGAATTCCTAATATGGAGTGACTGGAATATTGCAGGAATACCGCGAATGGTGATTAAATATTCAAATAGGTTGTAGTCAAGATGATAATACAATTTGCAAATTGAATTTTTAACTAAAGGCGGAATGTGCGGTTGTGCTTCTTACTCTTTTAAAGTACTAACTTGCAGTTGTTTTATTCGCTTAATTTTTCTATTTTATTTTACTCTGGATGTAAAATTTGCAATTATATTGAAAAATGAACCAGCGTACGATTTTAATGATTTTTCAGACAGAATATTTCGCAAAGTGAAAAATTTTTCATATCGATCGGGTTAATTTTAAAATATCTTTTATCTATTAAGAGTTCATGGTCTTAAAGAAAAATATAAAAACCATTGTAAATATTTTGTTTGAAAGATGCTTATCCTTCTTTTATTTTAAGCATCTTTTATTTTAAGTATCTTTTATTTATCCTTAAATATTTTTGTCTTTAAGTATTTTTTGTTTTATTTTTTGAAGTATTAATCTTTAATTTCTATAGAGTTTTTTTAAATTTTATTCTTTGATATTTTTAGTTTTTATGTTTATATGTATTGAACAAAACAAGAGTTCATGGCCTTAAAGAAAAATATAAAAATTATTGTAAATATTTTTTTTGAAAGATATAGCTATGTTTGAAAATATCTTTTATTTTAAGTATCTTTTATCTATTTTTAAATATTTTTTTCTGTTTCTGATGTATTAATCTCTAGCTTCGACAGGGTTTGTTTATTTTCTAGTTTGATTTTTGTTAGTTTTAATATTTATTTATATTGAATGAAACAGTTCATGACTTGAAAGAAAAACATAAAAACTATTGCAAATATTTTGTTTATAAGTCTGAAATATGCTTATAAGTATCTTTTATCGTTTATTTTAAGTATCTTCTATCTAACTTTAAATAATTTTATCTTTAAATAACTTTTTTTTGTTTCATGATGTATTAATCTGTAATTTCTATAAAGTATTTTTTTATTTTCTTCATCGATATTTTAGTTTTTATGTTTATATGTATTGAACAAAACTAAAGTTCATGGCTGAAAAGAAAACAAAAAAAGAATTGTATATATTTTGTTTGAATTATATAGCCATGCGTTATAGAAACCAAATACATTAAATCTTTAGTTTATATAAAAACATTCATAGATTTCACTCATTCAGAGATTTAAAATAAATAACGACATAAAGAAGTAGATCGATTGTAACTAATAATTTCAACTCCGTAACCTTGTAATTTTATTCCTAAACCAGAAGACAAGAAAACTCCTGGAACAAAGTATTGGGTGAAACTCGCCATTATGGGAAACTTTCGGATGAAACAAAGCCGCACACCTGCAATTGCGTTACATAGGCAATACATAGTAAAAAACCATACCATATGGTTATCTGAAAGGTTAGGCGATTCTAACGCACCATCCATCTATTAATAATAACACTATACATAAGCATGGCAATTGATGCTAATCGTCACTGCATCGCCGGGATTTGAGCCTGGGGCAACTAATCTGAGGCGAGTGGAGTGCACTATTGGTCTAATTAGATTGGAAAAGTGCCGAGTTTGAATGGAAAGGTAAAACAACAAATCGAAAATTTTGGTACAGTTTAGAGAATAACTTTTACCGTCAGGTATTTTTTCCGAAGAAAAAGAAGACATTAACGGTATACAAGTTATTCAAATATTAATTTCCTTAAAGTATAATTTTAGATTCCTTAACATTTATGAAGATAAAACTCCATAAACATTGAGGTCATAAATTCATATTTAAGCAATGAAAAAGCGAAAACATTATGAAAAGCTGAGGAGTTCACTATTGGAGAATATGAAATAAGGTGAAAATTCATTATCAGAAATGGATTCTACGAGTAATTTTCTCCATATATCAAGCTGCTTTCGAAATTTTTTTTCTCGTTTTCTCCAATAATTTCTTATTAAATTTTTTTAGCTCAACAAAAATATTTCAGTATATCTATTAAAGCTAAAATAATGTAGGAAAAGTGAATATTGTTTTTGTATTAAGCACTTGAAATTAAGTTTTAATTTTACTGTAATTATTTTGACTGCACCATTTGTTTTCCGAATTACTTCGATTCAAACTCATTGAAAAAACAATATAATGGTGAGTTAGTAAAAATGACTCAAATAATTTTTTATATTTGAATTAGATGTCGATTTCTCTAGAACGAGTTCAAATTTTTAAAAAGGATTAAATCTAAGCCAACTGAATCTTGAGGCGATTAAATACTATTAAAATGAAAACTTATGTTAAATATGATATATGACGAAGTAACTTAAGTTTAGTCCCGGTGTTGACTGATTGTTAAGACATTGTTCCCAGCAGATCACCGAAGTCGATCATTACTAGCTGCTGTCAGTGTGCGGGTGGATGACCATTTGGATCAGTCTGAGAAGGGTCCGAGGCTCTGCGGTATTGGCCCTCGTTAAGCTGCTCTACCGTAAAGTGGCTCTCAGCTGAGGACCACAATTGTGATGGCATGTCTTCGGATCATCCTGAGGGATTTTTACAAACCATCACCAATAGTCCATTGTGCAGCTCTGGAGCGACGTAAATAAACAACTTGAACTACAAGTAAAACTCCTCATAGAATAAAACTATTAAAGTTATATTAAATAACTTTCACTCTAATTATTTTTAATATCATTTTTTAATCTCTTAAGATCACTTCTACCTCTTCTGTTTCATCTCATACAAAGTCAAAATAAACATTGGTCAAAATAATCAAAACAATTCAGTACTCCAACTAAAATAAAAACGAGAAAAACATCTCTATTTTTCTCCACAGATTATACATTCGTTTTGAAGTAGATCAACTGAATCTAAAGGCGATTAAATACTATAAGAATGGAGCTTCTTATTAAATGTGATATATTGCAGAACAAGTCAAGATCATCATTGTATAAAACTATTAAAATTGTGTTAAATAATGTTTACTTTAATTTAAAACCATTTTTTAATCTCTTCCGAACACTTCTACTTCTTCTGTTTCATTTCATACAAGGTCAAAATATACATTGGTCAAAATAATCAAAACAATTCATTTTTCCAACTGAAATAAAAGCTCTCCGAAGAGGATGATGTAGGCCATCTGAATGTTGAGGCGATTAAATGTGAGGATGAGACCAAATAACCGGAGAAAAGCTTTTAGGCTAGGGATCGGAAACATGCTGTTCGGGTCTTACTTCCTCTTCCATTAACATTAGAAGGGTTGAAGATATAAGACCATGTACAACTCAATAAACGTCTTGCTATTGAACAATAGGAAAGCACACTTTTAGCTAGGTTATTTTCTTCACGGAATGTACTCTAACGGAAAATGTTAGAGAAAATCCCGAGTTGCTAATAACGTCAGGCTATTTTCTGTAACAGGGACCGCAATACATGAGTACAAAAATTGGTTTCATTTATTTAGCTACACATCTGTAAGAAAATGCGATTTAATGCTCTAAACTGTGCTATAACACATAGATTTCATCTTACAATTTACCCAAGGAAACTAAACATTATATAGATAATTTATATTTTTTTTTAAAAAATAATTAAATAATTTAAATAATTAAAGTAAGATTGGATGGTTAAACAAATAAATTATTATTGCACGAAAATGTAATATAAGTGGAATTGTTTATTTTACACTTATTTTATAATAATTTGCTATTAGTTCTTTATCAATTTTTTATTAAATAAAATATTTATACATGGTATTACATAATCACAACTCTTAATGTATCACTATTTATTAATTCAACTCTATTTTAAGAATCCTTGTTAAAAATAAATTGAAAGACATATGCATACTAGGCGTCTCAGAATGATATTTAGAGATGGAAAAGAAAAACAAAAGAGGTATCGATATTTGCCGAATTATTACAGAGGAAGACGAGATTGAAAATTTCAAATCTTGTTCGATTGGAAGAAACAGAGAGTAGTTTGAAAAACACATCTGAATTTCTTCGCAAAGCTGGACCTCGTTTTGATATTTTTTTATTCTCTTTCCGTCACTAGCCATTATGTAGATTGTGACAACGGTTTTTCCTTTTTTTTCAGGCTTAAATATTAATTTGCAACTGTCTATAAATAAGCTATTTTGCTTTTATTTAAGAAAGGGTTCTAAAAATCTATATTTAAGGGTAGTCATTAAGGAACGCACTGTAATGTAAATTTACCTAACGTTTAACAAGTTAAATTTTGAAAAGGGATTATAATATGTTTTTAAGTTTATGTGTTATCCTTTAATTAACTTTTTGTAATTAAATTAATTGTTTAAGCATGTAGTTTGTTCCATAGTAGGGTAAAATTACACATCTGCTTTTCAAAATAAATAAATAGCTGAAATATAAAAGATTATAAAATAAATGATTCAAGTGCACTATTTATTTTATGCTTCACAGTTAAGTTTTTGTAAGAAAATGGTTTTAATTAAATTTCTCGCTCTTCAGTTACAATTTTCATCACTGGGAAAAAAGGTGTAGTCGAAATACCAGAATATGATAAAGTTTACCGTGTTTCTGTCTCTATGGGAACAGCAAGGAGCTCAGTAATTTTTACCGAAGCCCTTTGGCAGTAATTTTGGAAAATTTAAGGTTTTATAATAAGTGATAAAATTTAGTAATTTCATCATGATGCTTCAGAACATGGCATGGAAACAATTTATTTGGTTAAATTTACTTTTGTATTTTTTGAATAAATTTGAGGTCAATAAATACTATAGTTTGGAAAACTTGAATTCTCGCCGAGCTGTTACCATATGAAGGCAAAAAATACCAACTGAATGATTTTTATGAATGAACTGAATGAAAGTTTTATTACCACACAGTACGGTAATTTTACCAGAATTTATTTTCCACTAAGCGTTATTTTAATGAAGCTAAAAAAAATATGTATTCTGATTTTTTTCAACGTATGTTCAGTTAAATGATAGTAGGAAAAAAATCATATTTGGTAATGTGAAATAATTATATATAATGTTTAACCGTTATTACAGTGTCTAAACCTTAATACAATGGCAAGTGAACCAATTTATTGTACTTAATAAACTTTAACATATGATTCCGTGGTTCATTTTGTACAAAAAAAAACGGTTTAATTTAATACTGTACCGAGCACAGGGGTTTGTTTCCATTGGAAATGAATGAAACTCCTTAAGAATCCAAAATTTTATTGGTAGAAAGTTTCCGAAGATTTATAGCTCTCAATTTCAGCTCAAATAACAGCGTAACACAGCAAAGCACAGGCCTACAACCTCAGACGCGTCAATGATTTTATTCCGGTCAGAACACTAGTACAGTCACAAGCAGATGACTATTCTCAATTGAGGTACACTCCTATATATATAGGGTTGGCAACGAAACAGCAAAACTTTCGACATGATTCTAGGCGATTCTCACAAAACTTGGCAAATATTGGTCCCTACCGCTTTGAAACTCGTAGTTTTCAAAACAATTATTTTGTCACCAAAATGCTCACCAAGATTATCGCCAACTAGGCAAAAATTTCACCAAACCGAGTTTTCCATAAGAAATGCATTAGGCGTTATTTTTTTCTTCTAAATTACGTTAGGATTCCGCATCTTTCTTGCAAATGTTTTAATCAAAATGCTTATTTAGAGACCTTCTGTGATATTTAGTCTCATAAGAAAGAATATTTACGAAACTACGCAAATATTTATACATTTGTAAACATGTCTTATAAAATTTGTAGTGAATTTGTCCCATATTCTGAGCCTTTCAACAATTATGCTTTTCCCCATATTATGTTTCGACAATCAAAAGACTTTTCTTATGGTGTATCGTTATTGTATTTTTGAGTATCGATGCGCAATGCATTAAAAAGCTTTTATTTTAAATCATTCAAACCATCTCTTTTTGTTCTAAACAAAAAAAATATTTTAAAAATATATATATAAAAAGACGAAAATCATTCTCAAATAAGAAAAAAATATCTTAAGATAATTTGCCCGGAGTTCTTAAAGCCATTCTTTATCTTTCCATTTAAACAGTTAAAAATGAGCGCTAATTACTGGCATCGCTTTATCTACCTGAGTTATTGCTTACAAAATGAATTAGAAACTTTAGAATTTATTTCATTTCACTTTAAAAAAGATGAATGCTCCTTAACCCTCTTAACAAGAAATTAAAAAAGAGCAATGTTCATATCTTTTGAAAGCAGCGAAACCTATTTGAGTAATTGTTAAAATATATATAATAAATCATCTTTTTATTTTTTCTCCAGCCGAAAATTCTGAAACATTTATAATGAAATATTTTTAATAATATATTAGATTTTACCAACACAAGAAAAGATAATCGCGTAAAGTTATGTTCCCGTTTATGATGCCTGATAATAAATGTGCATAATTATGTTCACTTACTTTGGAAAGGCACATTGATGTATCGTTTATATTTAGTATAATCAGTTAAACTAAATCATCAGTTAATGTTCCTATCGTTTGTTGTTGTTTCTAATGACACTTGGGCAACCACAAAATACACTTGCAGCTATTAGTCTTCAGAAATTCAGCAAATTAAGTCAAGAAGGCGTACCTTTCTTTCGACAAGAGAGCACCGCATGGGTGAAAGTACGTCTTGGTACAGAATCCCACGGATAAATGACAGCAGCACTCATTCTTCAATTAAAATATATATCAAATGAGGAAAGAATATTTTTCCAGATCCCTGTACCCATGGTACTGTTCAACGACGTACCACAGGACCGATTCCATAGATTTTACGAACACGTATATTACATATACTCTGCGGATCTCAGCAGCTGAATCGAGGGTCGAATTCCATCTCCTTCAAACCGGAGCCCGATTCTCTAACCACTGGGCAACTAAGGTGCATAAATATCTAATTCTGAGCCATGGTGGTTTAGGGGATAGACCGCTCGCCCTCTAATGAGGTGAACTGAGTTCGAATACCAGCGATGACTGGTCGATTCGAATTTCGCACCCGTCTAGCATTGATCACAGTGCCGGCGTTAAATATCCTCAGTGGTAAACGGATCATGGGGTAGAGTCCCCTTGCCTTCAGGTTAACCGTGGGAGGTTTTCCTCTCCAATGCAAATGCGGTTTAGTTTCCTCCGTGAAGGAAAATTTTCCCCCTATACTTGATCCAGGAGTTCCCTTGTTTTCTGGATTGGGTTCAAAATTAAAAGGTTACGGATTTGAATTTCAGTAGTCGTAAACCCAAGAAATCGGGTCGGCAGTTCAATGACGGTTATAAAATAAAATATCTGATTCTAATTATACGAAGAAAATACTCTATCATTTTGTAGGCAACGCCATTTTTCTTTAAATTTCCACATTCCTTATGCCATTTAATGTTTTTGATGGTATGTCCTAGGAAATATTTGAAAAAGGATGTTTTTGTACGAGTAAATTTATATTAATTTTCATGCATCAATGTAAACCAAATTAACTCATTTTTTTTGGTTTGATAAAATTTATATTGATTAAAAAAAACAAAGTTTATATTATAGTAAATTTTGTTTGAAAAGAATAATTTTCTATGAGACAATAAGAAAACACTATAATAAATAATTTGCATTATTTCATTCAATTATTTATCTATTAAAGAATGAGAGCTCTCAAGCTTTTATATTTAAGAATAAAATTGATTTATTTTACGTGATCGAAAAAATATTATCAATAATGTATCAAAAACCCAGTTAATATTTAAATTAGAAAAATTGTTTTTTTTTCTTTTAATATTTACAGTCACAATTTTTTTAAAGCATTATTTCTGTAGACGAATTTGGTAATTTGGTAATGAAAAACGAAAAAAAAAGCTGCTACGGATTTAAAATATTTATTATGAAATAATTAAGATGATAGAAATTTTAAAATGATAAAGTTTTTCTTTAGTCTTATTACACTTGCCATTGTTAGCGTTATACTTACAGATTTATCTGCAAAGAAACTATAACTTTCATATTTGTTTGCCAAAATTTACTATTTCTGTTAATAAATATTAGTTAAAATAACTAATCCTTATTGTTCCTAACAATGTTTTTACTCCATTTTGAAAATACAATCTGTTCAAAAAGTGTGCCTGAAAATTTATATAAGCTTTAAAAAAAAGAACAAGTGCTAACATTTTTAAAAATGAAAACACATTTCGAGACAAAATAAAAAAAATTAAAAAATATTTTCTGTTAAACTAAAAAACTCTCCTCTAAAGTTGTCTTCAAGATTTATATGCAAATTAGGACCATATTACTGTTTCAAAGCTACCAACTTCAAAGCTATAATATAAACCATAAAAGCAATTAAGCAGCTGAAAATACATGAATGATAATTGAAAATACATTGTATCTCTAAAACTGTTCACAAACTTTACAAATTACACACCATTATTAAAATTTTCTAAAAAAGAAAAATATTTTCTATCAAAATAAATTAAAAATAACAAAAAATTAATATGTTTTTTTTTTTCCAAATATACTGAATTGAAAACATAATATGATAGACAATTAATAATACGATATTCGAAAATTAGAACCATGTTACTGCTTCAAAAGTACATATCTGGGAGCTAAAATATAACTTCATTATAATTAGCTAAAAATAACTCTTTTTCCTAAAACTGTACACATATCTTACAAAATGCAAGTACAAAAATGCTGACATTTATCGAAAAGGAAGCATATCTTTAACCGAGAAGAAATATTCTTAAAAAGTAAAAAGATTATTTTTTGCTTTGAAACTAAATTAAATTAAAACATATTTAAAATTCTACATAAACCTTACAAAATAAACGCAAACACTAAAATTTTCAAAAAAAAAAAAACATTTTTTTTTTTTTTAAATCGACGAAAAAAATTAAATATATCAAGAAATTAATACGTTTTTGCTGGAAAAAAAAATTAACCAAAAGCATAATATCGTGGAAAATAGAAATTATGTTGAGCTTTAATAATACCATATGCCTAAATTAGATTCGTGTCAAAGCTACATATTTGAGAGCTAAAATATAGCTTCATTCTAATTAGCTCAAAATGATTTTTTTTTCCTAAAGCTGTACACATATTTTGCAAAATGTATTCTCACGAATGTTCACATTTACCAAAAGGTAAGTATATTTTTAACCGAGGAAAAATATTGTTCAAAAACAAAAAGACATAAATATGTTATTGTTTCGCAAACACAACATCTAGATTAATCTAGATTAAAAACATAACATTCATAAATAAAAAAAATGCTGCATTCCCTTAAATTTATGCGGAAATTAGAATTATGTTGATGTTTCAAAGAGAAATTTTGTTCATTTATGAATTCCGTACGTAATTCCATGCATAATAATGTTAAGGATCGGGAACATGTCCAAGAAACGTGTTAAACTTCTTTTACATAAGAGAGCTATGTTTTTGGAATTTATTCGAGATAACAAAATAATATTTTCCCTTATTATCATTCTGCTTTGCTTTCATCAGTTACGAATTTCTCTTTTGCTTCAAAAAACCAAATAAAGCTTAAGTTTTGCATTCATGTAATGTAAATTACTTACTTAAAATTAAAATATACTGTTTATCTTCATTCCATACTATCAAATAATTTACACTTGAATTAAACTTACAATTTTAATACTATGTCGTCAAGCCTTTCATCAGTTTGTATTCTGCATACATACATTTAGAAGCATTTTTTTTCTTTCTGTTTTTTTTACAGAAAACAGTGTCAAAAATTGAAAACGTTTTTTCTCATTCTTAAACTTTACTTTTCTTAAACTTCAAAATTCCAAATTGAGAATAGCAATTTTTCCAAATCAGACTTCAAAATGTCAAAGAGTTAGAATGTTTTTCCTTTTTCTACTTTGTTCATACACTTGAAATAAGTTTTCAAATTTTTTTTTTGAAAAGGCATAAATTATGTTACATTACATCTGTAGAACTAGATGATATGAATATATTAGATTACATTAAAAGTATCGTAAAGGTAACAATTACACATACACACACATGCATATATATAAGTTCAAAATGAAGAATAAAACAAAGAAAAATTATAGACATATGAAAAAAAAAGGGGGGAATAATAAGTAAGAAAATAACATACAACAGTTTATATATAAAAAAAAGGATGAAATTTTATTTAAAAAACCGGGAAAAAAAGATATAATCTTTTCATCAGCCCACACGATTATATCCGCAAAACAAAGTGCTTTCTGATATTGTATCAATAAAGCCAAAGCAAAATATATTAATACAATAGTGTGAGGAGCAGATAAAAAAAATTTTATAAAAATTACAACAAATAAAATAGATCATTAAAATTATTTATGGTCAATTTTAAAATTATCCAGTATAATATTACCTTGCGCACATCCATTTCAGGCCCATCCTTGGTAACTAACAAATCAATGCTCAGAATAACAAATCACTTCAGCAGTTCAGTAAGAACGACACTTTAAAACCCTCTTGTTACACTCAATTCGCGCTTTTGTTTTCATATTTTGTAATCTGGCAATCTTTCTGCGAAAACATTTTTAAATCATTCTTGAAAAATTTTCCGTCCATGTAAGTTGATCTGATTTTGCTACTCGTTTTATGTCCATTTTTATTGTTTTTTCTTTTTCTTTTCTTTTATTTTATTTTCTGTTTATACATGTTATTTTTATTTTTTGTGATCTATTTTATCTGTTGTAATTTTTATAAAAATTTTTTTTGAGTGCTTCTCACACTATTGTATTAATATATTTTGCTTTGGCTTTATTGATACAATATCAGAAAGCACTCTGTTTTGCGGATATAATCGTGTGGGCTGATGAAAAGATTACATCTTTTTTTCCGGTTTTTTAAATAAAATTTCATCCTTTTTTTTAAAATTGTTTTTATAAACTGTTGTATGTTATTTTCTTACTTATTATTCCCCCCCCCCTTTTTTTCTTCATATGTCTATAATTTTTCTTTGTTTTATTCTTCATTTTGAACTTATCTAATGAATTCTGTTTACTTGCAGCTTAAGCGCAATAAATGAAACTTATTGTTTTTCTTAACTTTCTTCGTGTTTTCTTGTATTTATTTATTTATTTATATATATATTCACATTCTTATATGCTTAGTTCCAAGAATATATATTTATTATAAACGACAATTTGGAGGGCAAATTAATCTTTTATACATATAGCTGATTTTATCCAACCTAGTACACAAAGAAAAAAAGTTCTAAAAAAATTACATTACTGTATGGTAATGACATTTCTGGTAAAGAAAAAAAAGCATAATTTTGGGACTAATAAAACAAAAATACACGGTATTTAAACCGTTCATTTGGTTTGTATGGTAACGGTTTACCGGAAATTCTGTATTTCAAAATAGTTCTTATTACTACACATTTCGTAAAAAATACAAAACTAAAATCGCGACTTTGGGTCTCAATATTAAGTAGAAAAAGTTTCTAATTTAATTTATTGAGCCGTGATGGCCCAGGGGATAGAGTGTACACATTCCAATAAGGATAACCGGGTTCGAATCCCAGTGATGGCTGCTCAATACAAATTCCTCATTCAGCTTGTAGCGACTACAGTTCTGCCATGAAATATCCTCAGTGGTAGACGGATCATGGCTAGAGTCCCCTTGCTTTCATGCTAACCATGGTTGGTTTTCGTGGTTTTCCTCTCCATGTAAAATACTTTTGATATATGGAAAGTTGTGGTCATAGGTTTTACTGTTTCTATGTCATTTTAATCAACACTTTAGAGAAGACAGGTTTGTGGTGAGTATCTGAGAAAGGCACTTTAATTGTGGTGAAACGATATTTGTGAACAAATACATAATTTTGCGAAATAAATTTATTTTTCTAATAAAATACGTAAGTTAGTTCATTAAGTAAACCGAAGTTATTCTAGTAAGTATACTGTAGTTAGTTTGGGCTTATTTATGAAATATCTGAGAATGACATCTAAATTGGTTAGAAGATAGTTACGACAAAGTACATAATTAAGCTAAACAAACTAATTTTTTCACAATAAAATACTGAAATTACAGAATTATACTAAAATTAGTTTATTAAGTATACCTCAGCTAGTTTGTGTTAGTTTATGGAGTATCTGTGAAATAAATCTCAATTGGAGTAAAAACAATAGTGACTAAATATATAATTTAATCAAATAAGTTTCTTTTCCTAAAAAAATACAGTAGATTTTAGAAAAAAATATCCATTTGAAATTTAAAATTTATCTATTACCAGCCACTAGTTACATATAATGGAAATTTAATAAAGATAATCGTATTCTAAAAAACTTAAATAAAAATATTGTGATACTTGCACTGATATTCAATGATTTTGGTTTCTGGACTAAGTATAAGACCAATATAGAAGAAACTAACAGATGTGAAACAGAAATTTATACTTGTAACTACATGATGTGTCTTTTTCCAACGACAACTTAAAAGATAATTTAATCGATATCGGATTCAATTACCATCTTAAAGGCAGAAATACTTTTCAGCAACCATCATTCCTAATGACGAATTTCCGAGCTAAATTAACTCATCTCGGAGAAAATCTTGAACCGTGTAAGACCGAACACATCTCAAGTTTCCGAACCAGAATACAACGTTCGAAATCTTCTCGCTTTTAATTCTAATCTAGCTAAATTCTAGAAATAAGTTGTAACATATAATTTCTCTCCCCGGCGGCTAAGCGGAATTAGAAAAGCGGAACTTTCTAAAGGAGGGGGTTGCAGACGATACTGGATGTAATTTTTATCATGAAAACTGGCAGTTTCAGAAAGATTACTAATTATCAGGAGGAGTTTAAGCCACTAGCATGTAAAGACCAAAATCTCAACATCAATAATAAATCTTCCTGACAGGCTTAGTTAGTTTTTGAATATGTATGACCTGATTTACTAACTCATTTAGTAGCGTTATTTGCTAAAAATATGTTATTTGAGAGCAGTTTAAAAGTTAAAACTGTCGACTCTGTTAAAATGTATTAAATATTTGAAGGCATTATCTGAGCAGAAGGTTTACTCCATCTTTGTTCACATCAGTGTTCACTTAAATACCCGTTGATTTAATCATCGGATTTTCACTAAGTTCTACTGTAATGGTTTGAGAGACTCATCTTTACGCTGATATATTATAGAAGACGACATTTTGATATGAGAAACCAGACAGAAAAACAGGGACTGCGGAATCGGGGGGGGAGAGGTTTCACCCCCTCACATTTTGTAAATGAAAGGTCACAGTCCCTTCTAAAATGTATAATTTTCACTCAATATTTGCGTAATTAAATTTATAATTTAAAAAAAAATCGATAAATTTTTTTGTGTTCGAATTCTAAAAAAAAGTTCTCTATTTCAAGGGAGCTATAACATTTCCTTGGAGAAATTACTACCACATTATCCCTTACTGATCCCCCTCCCCCCGCAGGTGGAATATATGGTCTTATTGCTGACAAATGGGGAATACTCTAGGTTTCAAGCGAAGAGGATGGAAAAAAAAGTGAGAGATAGATAATTTTAAGGTAAACAATTTCTTTTATTAATTTTATTTTGATCTTAAAACAATTTGAATCATGAAGTTAAAATTGCAAGTTCGAATTTTTTATTGCCATTTTGTGAGGTTCAGATAATTCAGACCTGGTTAATACTAATATATATGTATACTATATNAATATATATATATAGGGGGGCCCCTCCCCCCACTTTAGAGATGCTTCCGTGGTCACTGCACAAAAATAACTTTATCTGAAAAAGAACACGCATTTTTTTAAAGGATTTTTGACCATTGAAATATGAAAGTTAGCTACATTCTTGAAAATAGGGTCCAAATAGTTAAGATAGGATATTACTTGAGAATTGGGGACTCTTAATGAAAGCGAAAAAATTCCAACCACTTTCCTGTCTAAACTATGGGGATCATGTTTTCAAGATTGCTGCTACCACCTCTATATTGAACGTCACGTATTCAAATAAAAAAAAAAAATGAAGTAAGATGAAAGAAGGACATGTTTACCCAGCGAAAGTAAGTTTTTGAGTCTGGTTCCGTATCTTAAAATACGATCTACATTAATTGACATATTTAAGGCTAGACTCTAGTAATTGATGCTTAAATGCGTGAAAAACCGACCCATCGATCAAAAGTTATTAAGGTGCTCGCAATTTTTAAACCCTTTACGATGTTATCCTAAAGTCTACTGTCGAGTGCATAGTTATATCTACTCCTACCGTGGTTTATTTAGTTCGTTTACTATATTGGTTGAAAGTATTTCGATTACATTTATTAAAATGCACCCAACCATTTACAAGGATCTAAAAAATTACACAAATTAATTCAGCTGTTTGACACATTTTGAAACACAGATTAAAAATATCTAAATTGTCAGAATAATTTTGTAATGAATGCTTTTCGAATCAGTGCATCGACAAAATAATTAGACGAACGAGTTGCTGTTTCTAAAATTGTGACCTGTAACAGAAAAGTTAATTATGTTTCATCTGTCACACAATTTACTTTATATACTTATTCATTATAAGCTCCTTAAAAAAATTTTGAAGACAGCTTTTCTGTTTGTTTTCTAAAGAAAGTCCAAAATGTATGCAAGATTTGAATTTTTGAGCTAGTTGCGTAACAAAAAGTTGCCAACGGAAAAACAACAGAGGAGCAGCTGACAATTTCATAGTTATCAAAATTATTTAAGTGTAAAAACATTTGAGACTAGAGCGACCCACCCTCATAAAATTGTCTGGCAACTTAACTTACCAAAAAATGTATCCAAAAAAACATAATAATCGGGTAGAATATCATTTTGACAAAAAAAGTGATTTGCAATCTTGTTTATAGCATGCTTGAAACCATAAAATAATTGCTGAAAAGTAAGAGCAAGCATGGAAACTAGTTGTAAAATAATTTAAAAAACGATAAAGGTCGCACAGTGAGCGAAACGGAATGGCAAGAACTAGACATTTAACTGACTGTTTTAGTCAATTAATAATGAGGGTGAGAAACTGAGAAAACTCGGTTTGTTAATAAAACAGCTTTACACCGTCAAATATACAGAGAAAGTCTGTAAAAAGAATGGACATATTTTCCGCACGAGAATAATGGTTAAAAACAGGAAAAAAATCTGATTTTTCTTTAAAGCTGATTTTTTACTGCTAATATGTAATTTTTTTCTGCAGAAATTAGAGTTAATTTTTACAACGGTCATACTCTTATATTGTATACTTAATGGATCCATAAAAATTAACAATTTTTAATTAAAAACATCCGTCTTCAATGAGAATGGCTAGTTGCGTAAATTTCGGAATACACTATATTTCTAAAACAATTTTATTTCATTCACAAAAAAAGAATTTTAAACTAAGAACATAAAGCTAATCTGTTTATTATCATTAACTTAAAAATCATAAATTCATATCTATGAATGTTGAGCTATTTTTGTCAACAGAATTGAAATCAATTAGATTCAAAAAGCGACTAACGCTTGGCTAATGACAACTTATAAAAAATGACCACCCTTTCCTGTTTATGACCTCTTCGTGCTTGAATGAAATATCTTTGAAGGAAAGAAAAGGAAAAAAAAAATGTTATTGCTTTTGTTTCTCTTTTCTATCATTGAGATGTGGTCCGAAAGCGAGGAGGGGGGAAAAAATAGAAAGGGAAAGTGCATCATCTACTTCCTATAATACATTCTCTTCATTTATCAAACTCAAACGAGAAGCATTGCATTGAGGTGACTAGTGATATATTTTCTATCATCTTCTTCATTTTCTGGCGATCGAAGATCACTCGGAAAGAAATGGAGTTTATGAAACGAAGTAACAACTGAAGGCGGTACACGTAATGAACTAAAAAGCAATAAGAATTTATATCTGTTCATGTTACCCGGTTGCGGTTATTTTTGTTGGTTAGCATTTTTATCGTTTTGCTTATAGAGAACGATAATTGAAAGCGTAGTTGAGTTAGAGAGCTTAACGTGATTTTTCGTAGATCTTTCGCCTAGGAAAGTAAAAAAAAAAGACGCAGTTTGAGTGCCTTATACTTGAAGCGAAGCTATAATTTCGAACTATATATGCTGCGTTATCGTTAAGAATTAGCTGGGCATCAAAACGGGTCAATAACGCAAACATCTTAAAAAATATTAAACTTTTTCAAAAGACGCCAATTTGGCGATTTTTTTCCCCCAACCAGATGATAGTTATTAAAATCAGTACTTTATTCTCCTTTTTTGCAAATTTTTATAAGTCCAGATAACACAGCATTAAAGAAAGTTTTTAATTATTGAAACGGCAGACCATAAACGCTTTACATTTTCTCAAAACTGTGTCTTTTCTCCATATTGACGTTTTGTGCCATTTTCAGAATAAACATGGATGACATTGTCTAAATATAAGGTAAATTTTGACAGTCAAGTTATAAGTGATTGTCACTAACTCACGGCAGTTTTGAAAATGCATGTTATCCGCAATGAAAGGCATAACTTAATACATCGAGAGAGCCTTCAAAAAACAGCTTTTTTAGTGTAAATGAATGTTCTATATGTTAAGCGCTCTATAGATTTAGATAGTGAGCAGATTCACTAGTATGATTCGTTAAAGTGCCAAAAAATGCTTCATTTCACACATTATCTAGGTAATTTGTAAACTACCTAGATAATCTGCACATTACCTACTAAGCACTGGTTAAATTGAAAATAAAATCTTTGCTGGAGCAACAGCATCAATAGGAACATTTTCAATACTCTTAAATTAACATAATGTTCCTCATTTATTTTTTGCTGTATAAAAAATCAAGCTACTATAATCAAACCATCAACACATTAGGTAATAGAATCAATCATCAATCAGTTTTAGAATTATAATACAAAGAATCAAACTGTTTAAGCTATTATTACAATTAAGAAAATTAACGCAATATCATGCATTTTTTTTTCGATGTCTAAAGAATAAAGTCAAAACAATCAACAAATTAGTCGATAGAACCGGAAAAGCAAGTTTTTGAACTTCAACGATACGGAAGCCGTTAATAATATGCACATATCATATAGATAAAATGCGGAAGACTAATGAGTCTGCACTCTATCCAACAGATCTGCAGATTAGTGAGGGAAAGTGCACATTAACCGATTTTGAGCTTCAGAGGTAACAGTTATTTTGTTGAATATAGTAAGCAATGTAATATAAAGCTCGATTTATAATAAGATGTGCTAAATAAGCTTTACCATAAAGGGATCGCTCATAAATGATGTCACGTTTGGAAAAGAGAAAGGGGATTCGCAAGGGAGAGTGGGTGGGTGTTGTTGGTGGGAAGGGAGTAATCAGAAGTGTAACATCTCACATTTTGGTTAAATAAGACATTTAAAGTCAGTAAATAAAATATTTTTTCATCAAAATAATTACATGTGTACTACTTATTATAATTATGCTTACACACATCATTAAAACATACACTCTATAACAAAAAATCGAAGCACCAAGAAGGAGTTGTCCGATTAAAACGAAAATTGATGGATAGGAAGACAATGTACAGAATAGTAAATGATTAAAATTTCAGAACAATTGAATAATTTATTACAGAGTTACAGTAACAAGTTCAATAAGGTGTTGACCCGTCTCTAGTCTGGATACAAGCTGCCACACGGCGTGGCATAGACCGATAAAGCTCCCGGATGGTCTCTTGTGGTATTTCCTGCCAAAATCGATCCAATTGTCGAACGAGGTCATCAACATTCCGGTGCCAACAATCGTCTTCCCATCATATCCCAGACATGCTCGATGAGAAAGAGATCTGGTGATCTGGCAGGCCAAGGAAGAGTTTGACAAGCTTGCAGACAGTTCATAGCAGCAAGTGCCGTATGTGGTCTGGCATTGTCCTGCTGAAAAACCAGCCCAGGGCCCTGCAAAAGGAACGGTAGCAAAACAGGTCTTAGGATGTCGCCGACGTACCGCTGTGCAGTAAACGTACCTCTAATGACGACCAAAGGGGTCCGGCTGTCAAAGGAAATGGCACCCCAGACCATAATGCCTTGCAGAAGGCCGGTGTGGCGTGCAATAGTGAAGGCAGGATCCCCCCTTTGCCCTGTGCGTCTCCAAACACGTCTTCGATGATCGTCAGGACACAGTTGGAAGCGGGATTCGTCGCTAAAAACTATACGTCCCCAGTCGACATCATTCCAGCCTGATCGAGCGTCGATTTTGCGCGTCTTAGTGCGCTCTTGGTGCGTCGATTTTTTGTTATAGAGTGTAGTTGAAATTTATGAAACATACACAATAACATACATTTGTTTTTGAACAGCAAATATATGTTTATGTAATAGATCGTGACATGTGACAAGATGGGGGGATGTATGGTGAAGTGTGACACTATGTGACAAAAGAGAAAAGGGGAAACGAAATATTGAGGAAGAGTGTGATATCATTCGCGGATTATTCCTAAAATAAGTTCTTAAATTTTACACAACCTACTGATTTTACTGTAAAATAAATATACAGTTAATTTACATTTTCCATAAGATACGATAAGCCATTTTATGTGGTAAGCTTTAAATTTTGTAGAACTTTCTGACTCTTCTATAGAACAAATCTATAGTAAAATAAAATTATATTTTCCTCGATATAGTTAAAATAAAGTTATACATTAGAAAATCTAGTGACTTCTTCAGTAAATAAATTTTACAATAGACATATTAAATAAGATTTCCTTAAGATAAGCTTCTAAATTTTGTACAAATTACTGATTCAATTGTAAAATAAATTTAATGTAAATTTACATTTTACGTGATAAATATTAGATGAACTCTTTCCTTTTCAAACGTTTTCTTTTACTGAATCTACATTTCAGTAAATTCGATTGAAGAATTATCTACTTTGGAATAAAAATGTTATTTAAGAATTCTTGATGTCATGAATGAATTTACGAAATGAGATTTTAAAAAGTTTATTGTTTCAATATATGATTCTAAACATAAATACTATTTAAAATTTTAAATGCGTTGGATAAAATTTACGACATATTTTTAGTTCAAAAAATATTCATCAATAATATATAAACTGGAAAAAGCTAATTTTCAATAAAAACATAAATGTAGTTTTTACATATGCACTTAAAATGAACGAGCTAAAATAACCCAATTTGAGTTAAATTCATTCGAGTCTACTGAAATAACTCATGCTTGAGTGCATAATTGTGCATAATTTTAACTCGAACTTGAGTGAACTTCAGTCATATCTTATGGACCATCAGTATTATTTGAGTGGATAGTTTTAACCTGAACTTATTGAATTTCAATCATTTTTGATTCATAATTAGCATTCTTTGAATGATTTTATTTGAATCATACTAGAGTTATTTTCTATATTTTTTTTTAATGTTTTCACTTGAACGTCATTCAAATACATTTATGTTAAAACTCTTCCCTTTCAGACTATTCATTGAATCCACTATTGCCTATCATAAATAAGATTAGAAGGAAATTATTTAAAACATGAGTCGCAGAAATAATTTATCAGTATTTCTTTGCCTTAAATGTTATAGATGGTATGTTCGGTAATTAATAAATTTCTATTCTTAATTTTAAAACTCAACTGTGAAAGTCAAGAACAAAAGTCAAAGCTTAGTAATTCATTTGTTTTTAACAATTAATGTACTAAATATAATCGCAAAATAAAGCTTTTCAGATCTTAGATTTTGGTAGTTTTGTGACAGATTTAAGTACAAAAATTTAGGAATTTTTACCTTTTTATGACAAAAATTTTGTAGTTTTTTATTAACAGTTTTCTAAATGATTTTTCATTTCTTATTTGGATACAAATAGTAATTAAAAAGATTTCTAAGTATGTTAAATCGTACTTAACCATTTCAATCCTAGCTCTTTAGAGCATAACTTTGATAACAAAAACAACCGTGTCCCCCCAACCTACATTCCCCTTTACTTGGATCCAAATTTTTCTTGTTATTACTTCTTTTATTAAAGGGTTTGCAAATTTATACTTATAAAAAATGTTTAGATATTGGTAAAAGGCAAGTGCAGAAAGTAATTTTTATCGTTCAGTTGCTAAGATGTAATTTACAAATGGACTGAATGAAATTTAATTATAATTAAAATATCTTCGGTAATTTTAACTTGCTTTTACATAACGTTATATGCACGTGTAACAGAACTCTAAAAATCACAATAAGTTATCAACGATAGTTATTAAAAATATATAACTTTCATGTTAGGCTTGTTTCATGTTCATTGTAATGCTTTGCGGTCATTGTCTATTGACACTCAAAGGCAGAGATGCCAATATGCTCCGCTTTGTGGATTTGAATAACAGTCGCGTTGCTCATAGCGACATTTAAATAGTTCAAATCTATATTACTTTGCCCATGCCGCTTTGCTCAAATTGTTTTAAAGTGAGCCTTGTGAAACATTGGTGAAGAGAAACAATTTGATACAGGTCTTAGCTTTTAAGTCTTTATCACTTTATAAATTATTATTTTTTTTACCAGAAGTGGTGCAATCTCTGCAAAAGTAATTGGTGCCTGAGAGCTATGATACAACTACAAAGGGTGAATACTAAAAAAGGGTGACTTCTAATATAAAATTACATTAGTGAATAGAACAGGAAAATTACAGAAAAAAAGACATTTTATTTCATACATTTACTCTAGAGAACAGAATAGTTTAATTTTCGACAGTACCGTTAGAAGCACATTATTATTTAGATCATAGAGGAAGGAAAAGGAAGTTGAGCTTCCTTTACTGTGGATGACCTTAAAAAACAAAGTGATTCTTAAATAATGAATCAATGGCTCTTATGGAGCGAGAACTTACATCATCAATCACCTTTTCCCAAACGACTTTGTCCGAGTCGCGATGGCTCGGGGGATAGAGCGTTCGCCTTCCAATGACGGAATCGGGGATCGAATCCCAGCGATGGTGGGTCAATACGAATTCCACACCCGTCTCGCACCGACCACAGTGCTGATGTGAAATATCCTCGGTGATAAAAAGGATCGTGATTTAGAGTCCCTTTGCTAACAGGCTTACCGTGGGAGGCTCCGGGGGTTTTCCTCTCCATGTAACGCAAATGCGGATTAGTTCCATAGAAAAGTCCGTCTTCACTAAGCAAAGGGGAAAATGTCTTACTTTTAATTAATGCATACTTGAGTCAAAAATAGATTAAAGGACAGGATGTGAATTTAAAAGTGTGAGAAAGCGTTTTGTTTTGAATAACAGATTAAGATTGAGAAAAGGATTTACATAAAATTATTAATCGAAGCTTTTTTTTATCATCAAAATAATTACATG
>NC_092204.1:98493538-98520445 GCF_043381705.1 Parasteatoda tepidariorum | reverse complement strand
ACGTGCTCTATATATATATATACGTAAATAGCAAAAAAGAAAAAAATTAGAGATATTTTAATGTTGTATATTGAAGTGTTACGTAATTAACATTGAAACAGATCAGATTCAAAACACAATAAAATCATGCCGAATCACACTTTAAGACAGTAACTCTCTTTTTCAATTTCTGACTTTTCTTCTTTGAAAAAAATATATTTGAAAGGAAAAAATATTATTGCTTATGTTTCTCCTTCTGTCTCAGAGATGTGGTCCAAATGCAAAAAAAAAAGAAAGGAAAAGTGCTTCTTCTGCTTGCTATGATGCGTTCTTTTCATCTATCTAACTCAAACGAGAAGCATTGCATGAAGTGACTAGTAATATATTTTCTACCATCTTCTTCATTTTCTATCTTTTGACGATCACCCCTAGTGAAATGGGGTTTTATGAAAAGAGGCAACAGCAAAGACGTGGAGCGTGTAATGCACTAAAAAGCAATAAGAGATCGCATCCGTTCGAGCTAAAAATGTGCCATTTCTTTCATAGTTTGCATTTCTTTTCCCGTTTTTAAAAGAGGGACTTTAAAAGTAGTTTTATGCAATACCGTTTAGGGAATAGGGTCATGAATGAAATTTAAATTTTTTTTTCTTTCTCTGGCATAAAAAATTTCGTAACAGTGTGTGTTTAAGTGAGTTTTTCGAATAAAAATAAGTTATAAAATAACCTTATTTAAACAGCAAACGATTTTATAACGAGCCATAATGTTTCATTTTTTTGTTAATAAAATGAATATTTTGAAAGCCGTTTATATTGATATCATTTTATATGTTAATAAAATTAATAGAAATTAATTTTCTTCTTAGATTGGAAATTTAGTTATTGTGTGTTTTACTTGAAAGAAACTACTGGAAGAATACGATTTCTATAACAAACTATAGTTTTTTTCACCTTTACTTTTCATTTATAGAATGTACGACACTTTGGGAAAAGGAACTATATTTCATACGGAAAATTTTGTATGTTAGATAACTTCATTTTCTTTATTTATAAAATAAATATTAAATGTATTTATACCATATGTTCATGAAATTACTAAAATTTTTATTTTTCTCTTACGTGGAAAATTTTTTGTCGTTTTTTTTGGACAGAAAATAGGATTTCTAAAACATACAAAAATTTTACTAATCTATGTTTTTTCTTTGTGTTTTTTTCATTTCAATTTCCTTTCCTTTTATTTGGAAAAAAATCAATACTATTTTATACATCATACGATCATTTTACAAGTCGAGAGTTTCATTTTGTCCGTTTATAAGTTAGACTTTATATGTGGTTATGATAACATTTCGTTTAAAAGCATATATTCGTGAAATGAATATAAATCCCCCCCCCCTCTCTAATGCAGATAATTTTGTTATCGTATATCTATAGCTATCGTTTAAGCTATAAAAATACACGATTTTTTATAACATACTATAGTTTGACTAACCTATATTTTTCCACTTTTTCCTTTAATAAAAAGAAGGATTTGAAAGTGCCTTTATACTACTTTGAGGAACATGTCAATAACGGTAGAAGGTAAAACAATTGTATTGTTAATAAATTTTGAATAGTTTTGCGAATCTACGATTTTAATTTAATGTTCTGCAGACTGAAAATTTCGATAAGAACTTCGCAGCATCATGTTCATGAATTTAGTTTTTAGCAACTTGTTTATGAATATAATTTAAACTTGTTCTCTTATAACCTGAAGAAATTAGTAATTTCAACAAAAAAATATAGTGTGAAATAGAACAAAATTTTTATGGCATGGATTCTGAAATTTTTTAATTTTAACATTCATTTACAAAGTTTCAATTGTCTTTCTTTGTTTATGAACAAAATATGATGCACTAAAAACAGTTTATGCATTTTTAAATCTCGTTAAAATGTTTTAATCAATGTATATGGGCAGGATAAAAGACAGAACGCCGTGTTGCAGAGAGTGTTGACCTCATATTTGACAATTATTCTAAAAATATCTTGCTAAATTAAGGATGTCACAAAACAAAATCCATATAGGCTAAAAAAATTCCAGATCAAATTGCAATGAAAAGTACCGGCACTCTGGGTACAGGTACTATTCACCGTAAAGTCCATTTTTACCGAAATACGTTAAGGAGCAACAGGTTTGATACAACGTAATTTTACGGCGAAAAATTACTGAATCACTGTAATTTAAATATGGGAAAAATTACGGTATAATATTTACTGTAAAAATGGACTTTACGGATGATGCACCTAACGTGCTCTTACTTTATACCTTAATTTGATTCGGAATTTTTTTACAGTGTACTACGTTGCGTTTTGTATGGGTAATTATTTTCGAATATATATATCCAAGTCGTTAGGAATTTTTGTGCTAAGGAATAATAAAATAAATATTTTATTGAGTTCGTCTTTTGCTTAAATCGATGTCCATCTCCTTCTGTCTCACGAACAACGTTTTGCAAATTAGAACGTTTTTCAACGTTTCAGAAATTATTATAATTTAAAAGCTGCTGATTAGGGGAAAACATTTGTACTCTAAATAATCCATTGGTTAAAAATAAGAATTAGGTAAAATAAAGTAGCTTCACGGTGGAAAAAAATTAACAGCATGTTTTTTTTTTCTAATAAAGAGTCAACATTTTAAACTCCTCATCTTCAAAACTGAACATATTTACAAAAATGAAACAGTGTTTCTTTTTGGAATTATTGCTAAACGGCAATAAATATCCCCTTATAGCATTAGGTTGAGGACTAGTAAAAATATTCCATTTTTTTTCATTATTATTGTATGATTTTTTTGAACAATTTTTGTCATGATCTACTGAAACTCATGATGGATGGACTTCATGACGACCTTTTATGTCTTCGGTAATTTTTTGATTTTTTTCTTCTTTGGCGAACGTATATCCCCGTTCGCCACTATCTTTTCGCCAATTTACGTCCTTTTCTGAACTAACTCAATAAACCAATCTCTACTTTTTGTGCCCTTCTTTCCTTTTATTAAAGGCCACGAGGTCTGGTGTATCCTAAGTTTTCGGAGACAAGCCAGCCTGGCTAATAAATATCCAACGGCCAGATTCTCGTAAATTAATCTTCCTGATAACGCAAGCTAGGGAAGATGGTTTTCATCATTTTATTACGCTGGTGTCAGTGTTGAGACCACAAATAGTGTTATAACTTGTGTTCAGTTTTGTTTTCTTTAAAAAAAATAATGATAATAGAAATTTTTTGCTACCATTCCTCCGCTGCTTTATAGCTTTTAGTTCTCAAGCTTCTTCCGAAATTAGCCTGTTGAATCAACATAGTGCAATTGATATTATTCAGAACTTTTCTAATGTGTCTACAACTTGTTGCTTAATTAGAAAAACGTTTTCTTATATGGGTTTTGTGTAAGGAAAATTAATGAAAAATAACGTCGTTGACTGTTATATCAAAATAAATTATAGATTAACCAGAGGAACAATTTTTTGTTGCATTTATACAAAAACTTGATTTTGTTCTCAAACTTCTTCCGAAATTAGCCTTTTGAATCAAAATAGTGCAATTGATATTAGGCAGAACTTTTCTAAAGTGTCTACAAGTTGTTGTTTAACTAGAAAAATATTTTTATATGGTTTTTGTGTAAGGACAATTAAAGAAAAATAACGTCATTGACTGTTATACCAAAATAAAATACAGATTAACCTGGGAAAAAATTTTGTTGCATTTGTACAAAAACTTGATTTCGCCTAATTCGAGTATGGAGATTTCAAATCTGAAATTAACTTTGATCCTAAAGCTACAGATATTTTTCAAGAATGACATTTTTAGTATATTATTTGTCTAAATGCATAAGTTATAAAGCGTTATATATTTTATTTCATTTCACAACATTTATGCTATGTAACATGGACGGCATAAATGTTGTGACAAACTTCTAAAAGAGTTTGTGCATATCATCAGGATTAAAATTGCATTATAATCCATTCCCGGAAATATCACCGAACGCAGATAGGAGCACTTCCAAATTATAACCTGTTCAAAAGCACACGAAGAAACGGTTCTTATTAGGGAATCCCCTCTAGTGGCGTATGACACCCTTTCCAGGTGATGTGGTGCCCTAAGTTCCCTACAAGTTTGTCGCAACATTTACGTGACCCCCGATTACATATAACTCTTTTAAATTTATACATTTCGACAAACTATAGACTAAAAATGTCATTTTAAACATAAACTATATCTTTAAAAGAGAAACCGATTGCAGATTTGAAATCAGTGACACGAAAGTATTTAAGATCTATTAAAAAAATCACATGCAGTAGAGAAAAAATATTTCCCCAATGATATTAACTATTTTTATGAACGATTCATCTATTTAATAGTACGCTTATTCATTGATTAGCATACTTACTGCTTTGACTATTCATTAAATTATATTCTTCGGTTTGCTTATTTTCCACTTATGCTATCAGTAAGTGATTCGCTTTGTCATTCGTTTATTTATACGCAAATAGACTGAATAGGTAACACACTGATTCACTGAACAGCCGGTTTCTTTCTTTATTCATTCGCAATATCAAGGATTATTTATAGCGATTAAACGACTATAGTTAGGTTTTTCCTCGTAATAATACGGATAAAAACTAAGCCTTGAATTCTGTTTGAAATATTCAATTTATTTTGAAATATTAATTAAAGGTAACAATAAAAATTAGTACAAGAGTGAAAAATTGCAAAATTATATTTTTTTGCCCAAACAAAATTGACACAAAATATAACACTGAACAACAGCCCATTAACGATATAACGGTAAACTGGCTGGCATCAAAATGGATCGGTGTTTTGTAAAATGACTGCGTCCGTTCGAACATTTTTTTTTTTATCACAACAAGGGATCGGATTGAATCGAATGTAAATTTAGTAACATAAAAGCCGCATGAGTCAAAACAGTGCTGACTTCAAGATCGATTTTTTTTTTTTTACATTAGACGTACTATACACTAAATATCGAAATGAAACTGGAAGCTACGTCTGATATATAATGAAAATAAAAGAGAAATGAGGGGAGGGGGGGAAACAAGGAAGGGGAGAAACGGATTATTAAAGTACATCAGAGCCATAGAAAACTAACGTATCCAAAAGAGATAAATGCCACATTGTAAAAAATTCTGAATTAGATTACGGTAAAAAGTACAGGCACTCAGGGTGCTGGTACTTTTTGCAAACAACACAAAAATAAAATCTGATAAACCGTAAATTTTATAGTAAATAAAATCATTACATTCACTGAATCACTCTAATTAAATAACTTTGATTGTAAAAATGGTGGTATAATATTTTATAGTAAAAGTGGATTCTACAGTAAAATGGAGTTTACGGATGATGCATGGAAAGTGCCAGTACTTTATACCATAATTTGTTTCGGAATTTTTTCCAGAGCGTAAGAGGGAATGTTGAGGATGCAACTCATTCATCAGCTTAGTTTTAAATTTGAAATTTGCAAAATAATCCTTTTCAGATGGAATGAGTTTTGTTTTTCGCCATTGTATTATGGAAATTTTCTCTAACAGAGAATTCAAGGGAATGGACGCGTCAAAACAGAATAAAATGTTTTACATAAATTTGGTATACATTCAACACTACTAAACTTGCAACCACAGAAAGATCATATTGTTTTGTTTTTTTTTGAAAAAAATATTGTTCAGGTATATCTAATGAAAGCGTTAGACAATTTCAATGGGTCATACTTTTTAGAATTGTGATTAATAGTGAGGTTCATTTATATTAGGCTTAAGGGCAGTCGGTAGGGCATATACCAATAATGCTAAAACTTACCTTTTTTCGATGTAACTTTTCACAGCATCTGAACATGATATTGCTTCAATTTTTTTGACAGCATATTTACACATACATGTTTATTCTGTGATAAATCTTAATACATATCTTTGGCAGAAATTTTTTTTAACAAAAACATGAGCTGAGAACTTTTAATCTTTTAAAAAGTTTTATTAAAAATCTTTTATAACTCAAAAAGTATTCCTGTTGACTCAAAAACATTATCAAGGCACACAACTGATAAAATCGCTATATTTCGTCAAAATTTTTAAAAGCGATATCATGCGTAATTTCCTAGAAAAGTTACATCAGAAAAGGTCAGTTTTAGCATTATTGCTAAATGAAAAAACCTAAATAATCCCAACATTTCTATCAACATGTCTAACATATTTTCATATTTATAAGATTAAAATGCAACGTAGCTTTTTGAAATGGAAAAATATTTTCATAATTTAATAAATAAGAAAATCAAGCGTGCAAATTTTTACGACTGCATCAACTTTCAAAATTTATATTTTCAGCTACATTCCTGTTACTTATGTAGAATATAAAACTTCGAGTTGCGAAAAAATAAATTTATTTTTTCCTAACGGCCTTCGAGTTTTGAATTTCAAACTCAAAATATGAGTGCATTTCAGGAAAAAAAATATTGGCAAGTGGTAATTCGAGCTAGAATTTTACGATGATTATTTTCTAACTTGGGAGTAAGGTTTATGTTCAAATATTCAACTTCTGCGCCCGAGAAAATTTCTGAGAAATATTTTTTGAGGAGAGATAACAAGAAACGAATTGCGTATTATTTCTATTCTTATGTATAGATTAAATGTAACTCTCTTGTGCAATTGAAATGTGAAAGCAACTATATAACTATTTTTAATCAACTTGAAAACTATAAATAATATAATGGTTTATTCATTTTAAAATGATTTCATTTGTTGTAATGAAGAAAGTTTGGTCAAAACTACCAGAATGTAGTAAAGGTAATCGTGTTTCTGGCTCTATGGAAACAGTATCGGTAATATTTACTGAATCGGTAATATTTACTGAACCGCTTTGGTAACGATTTTGGTAAAATTAACAATGACATATGGTTTTACTATGTGTGATAAAATTTGATAAATGTGTTAACATTTGGTAATTTTGTCATGATAACTTAGAAAATGGTACAAAAATCATTTAGTCGGTTAAATTAAATTTTCAGTTTCGTATTTTTTGCTAAATGTGTGTTAATATGAAGCTTACTCTTGAAAACCAGCATTTCGGTAAAACGTTACCATATGAACTGAAAAATTACCAAATGAGTAGTCTAAATAACGTATATTTCAGTTTTTAATACCAGGATTATGTTTATTTTAAACCAGAAAAGTAATTACCATATATTGCGGTATAAATATTTTTTCCACGTTTCCAAAAGATTGATAAGTTTTTTGGTGTTTCCATAGATCTAGATACACGGTAAATTTTACCATAATCTGGTAGTTTTGATAATACTTTCTTTTCTCAGAGGAGTTCTCAAATATCATTTTATTTTAATGTATTCCCTATTTAAAGAAACTATAAGGGTTCAAAAATAATATTTATTGCATCATTACTTAATAATAACATTAAGGGATAAATAATTAAGATTAGGTGTAATATTTGAGTTTCGATAACCAAGGTTCTTGGATGTGTTAACATTCTTAGCAACAATTTTACCTTGGCCTCAATTGGACTCAAAATTGACTCAATATGGATTCTAAAAGAACACAGGGACCGAGGAACTAATATTAGAAAGTCTAGATTACTTTTCCCTAGGGAGCTGTGGTGGTTCAGGAGATAGAGCTCTCGCCTTCCAATGAGGTGAACTGGGTTCGAAACCCAGAGATGGCTGATCTATGCAAATTCCGCATCGGTGCGGACGTAAAATATCCTCAGTGGTAGGAGCATCATGATTTAGAGTCCCCTTGCCGTCAGGCTAACCGTAGAAGGTATTAATGGTTTTCCTTTCCACGTAACGCTAATGCGGGATAGTTGCATCAAAAAAGTCCTCCTGAAGGCAAATTTCTCCCGATACTTCATCCAGGAGTTCTCTGGTCTTCTAGATTGGGTTCAAAATGTCAAGGCTACGGAGTCGAACTTTAATAGCCGTAAACCCTAAATTGGGTCGGCTGTACAACGACGGTTATAAAATAAAATATTGGTCCCAGAATGGCCTATATAAGGAATATAAAATATAAAGTAGAATATAAAGTAAGTAGAATCTGACAATTCTATATAGGGACGATATAGGTTGTAAAATATTGGATGAATAGGACAATTCCATATGGAGCCAATATCGAAAAAAATAACTATTCTTGGAACCCTAATAAACGAGTTTCTAATAAATAATTTATTTTAATCCACGTAGTTTATACAAAATGTGTAATTATTTTTAACCACCCACTTACAATCTCAAGCTATACATTGTTACTTAATATATTTACAGTTTCAAGATACACTTGAAACACATTTGAAAATAAATATTATGTTATTACCTAAATAAATATGAAAAATAAATTGCTTATTTATCTATTTTGACATTTTTTATTCATTTATTTTTAACTTCCATTAAATCTTTCTCCATAACTGCAAACACATTCTTCTCACAAACTCTGAATTTAAAACTATATTAAATAATTTATTTCAAGTATAAAAACACAAACAACACACACGAACAAATGCAAAACAGAAAAAACGAGGAGAATAATTAGATTTTCTTTACATAAATAGATTAAAATTCAAAATAAGAACTTTCACACGTTGTTTCATTTTCTAAAGCTCTAAGAAAACTAAAGACCTAATGGAAAAAAAAAATATCGAATGAAGGGGAAAAAAATGCTTCTAAAAACACTTCAGAAATCATTGTGTTAATATTTATCCGTTTCCTTGACAACGCATCCCCTTTTTCATTCTATATTGTTTCCCAGCGGAGGGTATTCAAAGATTAATGTAGGTGGGTTCAGCGAAAATGCGTTCAAAACAAAATTGATTATTTTTAGTTCGGTTCCTTTCGATATATCAATATAATATTGCGACTAGATTTATTTATATAGTGTTTAATAATATTTAATTTAAATCTTTTTAAAAACTATATATATATATATATATATAAATATATAGTTTTTGCGGTTGTAATTTATTGCTGAATGAGTTTTTAAAATGAGTATAATATTTAGAATAAATATTAAGAGAATGAATTATATTATTTTTTTATATACTGTTTAATACTTTTTATAAGAGGCCGGGATAGCTTGGTCGGTAGGGTAGGTCGGTATATTATTTTATTTAAATTCTGCTTAGACTACTCTGCGCTATTGGAAGAGACATTTTCAGTTTTTGAACCCTATACTAGACATGAAATATCCTCAGTGACAGCATTTAGTCTAGCTATGGGAGATTTTCGTGGGTTTCCTCTCCATGTAAGGCAAATGCGGGTTAGTTCTATCGAAAAGTCCTCCACGTAGCAAATTTCTCCTTATTCATCCAGGAGGTCAGAATTTAAAAATAGATGTTTGAAAAAAATAAAATATAATGAAAAGTTAAACGTTTGAAGTTCAGAGATGAAACGTTAAAAGTTAAAACGTTTGAAGAAACATCGGAAAGTAATGAAAAGTAAAGCCTCCCGTTTCAGAGTTTCCGACAACAGTCGTGATAGTATCCCACAATAGATTATTTCTTCTCCATCTCTGTTTTGGCTACAGTTTAATGCATAAAAAAAATCAGGTCGCTAATTTTCCCACATTTGTTGCATAAGTCGTCCTTCCCTCGATTTAGTAACTTAATTCTGATTCTTTTTTGTTAAGCTTTCACTGTAAACGGTGTTAAAGTTAAACAAAAGAAAATATATTATACTATTGAATTATGAAAAACTGAAAATAGATAGAGCGATAAATAATGAATTGGTACTTACAGAAAATAAGCCGATCAGTCTTTTCATTTGAATTCATATCAAACCACCTTTGAACAAAAAATTTTTTTTTGAAAGAGAAGAAGATTCTCGTTTGACCTTTTGATCAACTTGCAGGCTATAAGATAATTTTGTACCCAAAATTGTTAAGCAATTGAAAAACAAGTTACATTTTTAAAAAAAAATAATATTTATTATATTTTAATTCATAAAACGATTCTTTTAAAATCTGACGTTTATAGAAAAGCTTAATTAAGAATTAAAAGCCATAATATTACAAAACGTATACATTTTCGTACATTCAAAGTATGAGTAAAACTTTTGTTTTTCTGTACTTAACGTCAGTAGAACACAGCTTGAAAAGTTCGTGATCGTGAATAATCAAAGCAAATAGACATAAAAAATGAAAGAAACTTTTATTGTAGATTCAAACATTGAATGTTAAAGTGCTTTTTCGTGCTTGATAAATATTATTTCGAAAGGAAAAAGTGATAAAAATTATGAGTTAGTGATTCCAATGAATATCTTACACATTATTTTGGACATAAATATTTAGAAGAAGCACCTCTTCTTATAGACAAAATAGCCATCTTTTCTCGCCATAAATCTTAGACGTAAAACAGTTTACCGAAAATCAGACGATTTAGTTGAGGGTCGTCCTTCAAAATGTAAATATATAAGTCTTGGGAAGAAACCAGAACCGTAACGTCAAGTCTGCTGATGAATAATGAAAACGATTTTTCTTAAGTAATAGAACACGAGGGATTTTGGAGGAAGTTAAATTAGATTCTCTGCGACATGTTTCGGTCTTCAAATTACCGTACTTTATTATTTCAGTCTCAAGTTTAAGATTCAATCATTTAAGAATAAATTTTCGCCGAAGAAATCTTAGGCGTTAAAACGTGAGGAAATTATCTATTTTTGTTTGAAATATAGATTTTTTTTACACCAATTAGCCAACTGCGCGAAATACTGTGCGCTGAGAAAAAAGTATGATTAAAACTACCAAAATATGGTAAAATTTACCGTGCTTTTGGCTCCAAATACCTTGATAAAAGCGGAAGAACTTGGGTAATGATTTTAGTAAAATTAACAATAAAACATGGTTTTATAATTCATGATAAAATTTGGTAAAACTGGTTAAATTTGCTGATTTTATTAAGAAACCTTAATGCATGATATAAAAACCATTTTTTCGGTTCAAATTACTTTTCAAATTTGTATTTTTTTAATTAAATGTGGGGTTATAAGAATTACAATTTTGAAAGCCTGAATTTCCAGTGAACCATGACCATATGATCGGAAAAATTATTAAATGAATGGTTTAAATATCGCATATTTTTGTCTTACTAACCCCTGTTACGGTTGTTTTTTTTTTGGATAGATTATAATTGAGGGTGCTCCTTGATTCTCGCCAAGTTGTGATCGCGGTTGATCACCAAGCTGGGCGATGTTGAAACCCATGCGTGATTCTGATTGGTTTAGATTATAGCTTTATTTTTAAATGTTCAACGGTATATGTAATTTCAGAGGTCCGGCAATTCTACGTTGGATACCGGCTGGTAAGGTTACTTTTGCTTCTGTTCAATAAGATCGAAGGTATGTGGGCAGTCATAAAAAGGGACTTTAGAAAAAAAATTTCATCAGTGCCACAGACGCCATTTTCGATTCGTATTTCGCCGAATTTGAGTGAGCCGGTGATGGAGGTAACGCAGATAATATTCATGATAAATTTAGACAGTATCTAACTGCTATTAGAGAAATCGGTGCTCCTAAATCTGATGACATTCAAGCTTAACGAAGAAGTGAGTTGTTTTTTTTCCTTTTCTTTCTGTGCTTACTCCACTAATTTTTGTTTCGATTCAAAATGCATTTTATTGGGTTTATTAATTTTGCTCATATCGGGTTCATTGCAATTTTATAAAGTTTTGGCCGATGTTTTATTTTTTTTTTATTTTATTTTATAACCGTCGTTGAACAGCCNGTTCATTGAAAGTTTTGTCCGATGTTTTGTTGAAATTTTCCAATGTTTTATTGAAATATCATTATATTTTGGCAGCCCTTCCTGTTACCACGGTGTTCCGGGCAAACAGGAATGGCGCCGAACAGGAATGGCCAATTTCGCCAAGGGGCACTCTCAAATATATTTTTACCGTTTTTTTTTCCTTCAGAAATATTAATACCATACAGTACGGTAATTTTACCAGAATTGCTTTTCTCCGTGTAGAGAAAATTAAAGAAATATGCTAATTGAATATTACTAATTATTACGCTGCTCAATCTGTCCAAATTAAAATCCCTTTTTTCAGCAAATTCGGATAGATCTTCTTCAAACATATCCGATCTATTCATAGTTTTAAATTTTATTTTTATTTTTGTGCGTTTTCATCCTTAAAATTACAACTTAGTTCTCTGAGTGTTAATAAGAACGTATTGTTCAGAAAAGTTTAGATATTTTCACTCGAATAAGAAACTGCACATCGTTTTCAATTATTGTTAATAAAAATAATAAAACATCGTTTTCAATTATTGTTAAGATATTTAAAGCATTGTTTTCAATTATTGTAAAGTAAAAACTAAAATATTGTTTTCCATTATTGTTTTGAAAAAAAAATTTTATATTATTTTCAATTATTGTTATAATATTAAAACAAAATAAAGGAAAATAAAACTAAAAAATAAATGAATGAGAAAATAACTTTATTTGCTTGTGCCCGGTTGGCAAAAAAAGTAAAAAGTATCGGAAGGTACTCTTCGGTAATTTGGGTGCATGTAAATTAATTGTTTTCATTTTTTTTTTTACATATTTTCCTTTACCTTTCCTTTAACTTTTTTAGCAGCGACTGCCATTTTGCTTTCTGCTTAAAAAAATTAATAAATAAATGAAAAACAATTCAAAATAAATAAATAAAAAACAGGGCCCGGCTAATAAAAAAAAAAACATCAAATAATACAGTCTATGCTGTATCATTTTACCAGGCTTTATATTTGCGAACAGTTAAATTAGACTTACGAAGCATATTTGAAAAACCATTTAATGCATTAGAGAGAAAAAAGGGTTCGAAATTGATGAAATAACGATATGTGATGAAAAGACGAAATATCAGCTGTTTCATTGGCGAAACCACGAAAATAAAGAAAATTGATTGGAGGACGAACATTACGAAGTTTACCAACCAGATTTTTCTTTTCTTTAATAAAATTAAAGCAATAAGTTACAGGAAATTGAGAAAAATCAATTTGAAGCTAATCAAAATACCGGTACAATGGTGTAAGTATTTAATTACAAATTTTAAAAAATAAATAAATAAATAAAAATACAGTTAACAGGTTTTGCATCTGACCTACTCATACAAGTTGCCTTCTAGAATACAATGTATGATTTCCAGTAAGTGGATAATGAATGAGTTTTTTTTAAAGCTTTTTTCCGCAAAAGCAGAATTAATGAGAAAATGAAAGGAAAAAAAATCACAAACGATGCTGCCATAAGATCCTAACAAGATATTCTGTTATAAGAAAAATTAATTTATATTCTAATGAGCTTCATTTATTCCTTGTTAAACTTCACTTTTGAAGAATTATCCAACTTAATATGGAAGTAGAATACGTTCATAAAAATGAAAACCGCTCTGAAAGGCTTCAAATAATTGGTTTTAAAAAACTCTCATAAATGGTAGAAACAAAATAGATTCAATATTGGTAAAGTAATGGATTTAGAAACTGATCTTGTTTGTAATATCTTCAGTTTTTTTTTGTTTCTTTTTACTCATGAGAGATTCTACACCTGTTAGGGTTTTTCTAGTTACGATCCTTTCATATTGAGTTTTCTAAAAATAAATATTTTAAAGTGAAATGACTTGTAATGGTGAGCTTAATGGTAAGGTCATCCGTTTAAAATGTTGCACGCTGTACATCAACATTTTATCACCGTACATCTTTTGCTGGAGTAGACCCTATTGTCGAATTCGACAAGACATGAATTGTCAAATTATGAAAGGAATTTGATCATCTTTATATGAAATAATTAAAAATAGATGTCGAAGAACGCTTAATTTAGAAGAAAATTAATGAAAGTTGTTGAATAAAGGAGAGGCATCAAAACTCGTATATGTACCATTTCCTTTTTCTGTTTTAAACCTATAAATCCGAAGACGAAAATTAATAAGATTATATAGGCATACTTGTTAAAGCCTATTTTTTTTAATAAAATGCATGTTGAAATCAACGTGAAATTAGGCAATTCTTATTTTATAACGGGAAATTTCCTTCTCAATCATAGTACAACCCTAATTCTCACTCATTCCCTTAGTACCTCAGAAAATGCCAAGTTATCGACCGTAAGTTACTGTCTCTTAAGGTCTTAAATATTGAATTTTTTTTTTCGCCCAGGATCATTGAATTCAATTAACTGATGCTTTTTTTAGAAAAATCATTGATTTAAATAATATGATTTATTATTTTTTTTTAAAGAAATCATTGTATAAAAAATTTACGCGGCATTTCAATACAAGTTTAAAGTATCAAGTTAAAGATAAAGTTTTTCTTGATTTTCATGGTTTTAAAATTTATTATTAACTAGCTGAATGTATGTTTTCTGCATGGAGAGAAAAAAATATAACTTTCAATAAATTAGTACTGGACAACACTACGAAATCATGAACAAAACTGAAAGACATATACCAACACATTTAATAAAGCTAAAATATTTAAAATATTTTATTATTTATTTTGTTTCATAGAAATGCGTTTTAAAAACATAATTAAAAAAACCAAACACGTGGTTTAAGATTACTTTAGAAATACTAATTTAGTGACGTAGTCCGCCTATGCTAGCACTTACACGATGATCTTTGAGTGTATCTATAACGAAAGAAAAATGATTAAATATCAAAGAACATGCAATAAGCTCCCGTTCTGATTAATGAGAGATTTAAGCAAGCAAACATCGCAGATGTCCTCTTCCAAGAATTTTAAGAAACAGAATCGCCTGCTGTTTCTTTGATTTTTAAACGATTTTTAGTAATGAGTGCTAATATTGCCTCTATCAGCCATTGTCTAAATTACAGGATGCTAACATAAACGGTTCTGAACTTTTAAGAAAGACAGAAAAACATTCACACAGAAAAACACTTTCTTTATTCATGACAGATATATTAAGATTCATGACAGATCAAGATTCATGACAGATATATTAGATAATAAATTTCAATTAGCATATGTACTGCACTATTTAGTGCGAAATGAATTGCAACACTTTTGAATCGATATTTCAAACCTTTCTGTACTTCGGGGCTTTTAAATATCACTAATATTATTTAATATAGAAGTGAAATGGAGCAAAATATTCCATAGGAACTAGTCAGTCTTGAAATATGACTTTCCGTTTATTATTGATAATTTAAAGCGTAGGATTATTTGAAGTTGAACATTACCTGTCGAACTATTTAGTTGCTGATATTTCGTGCAAAGAAGCCATTTCAAGATTACATAATTTCATTCTTAGCTATCTATCTCGATCAATTTTGCAAGTAAGTCTTTAATTTTTTTATTGATTTATTAACATTTTTTAACTATTTATAACAAGTATTAAATATTTAAATTTAATTAAAATTTTATAAAGAATTTTGAAGAAAAGTTAGTTAAAAAATAAAATAAAATCTACTAATTTTTGATGTCATTGTACAGCCGACCCAATTCTGAGTTTACGACTATCAATGTTCAACTTTGTAGTCTTGTAATTTTGAACACAACCCAGATGATAAAGGAACTCCTGGATCAATTAGGATAAACTAGCTTTATCGAGGACGGCAAATGAATTCTAACCCATCATCATCAGTCTACCACTGAGGATATTTTATGTCAGCACTGAATCGATTCGAATCGAAAAGCTATCACTGGGATCGAACCCGTTTCGCCTCATTGGGAGGCGAGCGGTCTATCCCTTGGGCCACCAGTTCTCATGCAAACTAATTAGCACTTCTCGTACTAATGAGACTAAAAGTTAATATCTCAAACTTTGATCAAACTTATGCAGGTGTTCTGCTTTTAATCTTGCGCTCTTTGCTTTACTTCGATGCAGAAAAACCTCACGAATTGAAAATCTGAAGGAAAAATTGAAGAGATATATACGAACATAAATTTAAATGGGGCTTTTCTAAATGTTCCATGCAAAACTCAAATAAAAAGCACATCTAGGATCAAAATAAATGGAAAGGGAACTAAATAAACCCCCTCGATGTTATGTGAGGAGTATACCATAATTACTGATTTAAGTATATATTTTTAGAATTTACGATTTTTTGTGAAAAGTGAAGTAAAAAAATTTTTTTTTACCTTAGAGAGATCAAATTATCATTTAACTTATGATAAAAGAAAAGCTAATAAAATTTAAAAAATCATTACTGAGAGAGTCGGAACGATAAACATCAAAAACCTGTTTGATTTATGGTTGAAAAAGAGAGTCGATTCTTATCAACACCTCCAAGTTTCAACAAACTGGTTTTGGTGTCATTCATATTGACCAAATCAATTATCTCTGCTTTTTCTCACTTAAACACCAATTTTTGACCCTCAAATTGTTTATATTTTTTTCGTTCTTGATAAGGATTCTAAAAAGTATATATTAAGAGCAGGCCATTAGGGAACACTCTGTATAAACTTTTTTATGGAGGGTTTGTCGCTGAAGTAGCCCTTCGAGAAAATGAATGAAAATTATCATTTTTAAATTTTTTATAAACTTATTTCATTGTTATTTTTAAAAAAATAGAATAAATGCATAAACGGTAAAAGAAGCAAAACTTGCGTTTTTATATTTGATGAATAACTGAAGCCTTTGGGTGAAGATAACAAAAAACTTGTTAATAAACTGTTGGTAAAGAGTTATTTTGGTGCCATTAAAAAAGAAATATACTCCCACATAGGGTAAAAATCAAAATTGTTTACTTCCCAAAGCGAGTAAATATTTTTATAAAGAGACCATATAAATTAAATGTGCTTTTTTCATGTAAGATATATCTTATGGTACGGCAAAATATAGAACATTAAATTTTTATGGTTAATAGAATGGAAGCAATAAAACAGAAAACTGAAAGTTTGAAAGATAAATAGCTAGAAGAGAGACAAATAAACTGCAAAAATAGAAGATAAACTATTTTACTTCTTTCTTTAAGAAATAAAATATAAAAATATAAAATATACAACGAAGAAAATAGAGGATGAAATAACAGAGTAAAATTATAAATGAAGGTATATCTTCTAAATTTGGTAAATTTTTATTTTTAAATACACAGATAATAAAATTTTAACGAAGTATTTTTAAATTTTTTTTAAAACTATTTAAGCATCGATTTACTCTTGAAGCAAATTGCAAACGTTCAATGAAGTAGTTTTAACAATTTTCAGGCATTTAAGGCTGTAATTTATTCATAAGCAGAAAAAAATGCATCCTATTCCTTTTGCATTATTTAAATCTTTTTTTTTTTCGAATGCTCCGTCATCACAATAAAATAACCTTTTTTTGCAAATATGCTATTTTCATAACTGCTGTAATGATGAACAGTTTTATTCATGGAATTTTTTCAAGTTAAGCCTATTTTTAGCCACCGCCTTCTAAGATAATTTTGAAAATGGAGCAAAGCGTTAAAATGCAGAAATGCTGCAGTTCTTTTAAATAAATTTTTTTTAATACTCCATTAAGAAGTATAAAAAATGAGAGAACATTGCCATAAAAATATCAATACTGCTTAGTAAATTGTTAAAAATAATCATTTGAGAAATATTTCGTGGAACATTTTAAAATAATAAAAATAACCACGTTTTCGAATAAAAATATAGCTCATTAACCACAAGGAAAATATATTATTATTTAAGATTTTAAGAACCAAAACGATAAAAATAAAAGCAATATTTTAAACTGAAACAAACATAACATATACAATACATTTAAACAGTATTTTGAATCGAACGTTATAAAAGAAATCAATTTATGAAATTATACCTTTATTATATATGCTTGTTAGAAATATAGAAACATGGAAATCAGATGAAAACATTATCATTTAAGATGGATATTGGAATTTAATCTGTTCGATTAAATAAAATAAGAAGGATTATAAGAAGGATATTAGAACTTTCGGAAATCTAAATTTGATAAACTGAAAATTTATGAGAACAAAATTTATTGAGGAAAAAAAATTACTACATTAAAATGTATAACTTTTCTCTCCACATTTTGGAACATTTTAATAAGTAAGTATGCCCTAATAACTGTGCTTTCTTTTTACAAGAATTCAGAAATGTTTTTTTATTCAATAAAAGTATTTAAATTTATTTAAATCACGATTTCATCCTTTTCCTCTTGAAGTACTTTTTTCGGCAACAGTTTTAAGATAAAATAAAAATCATTGCTTTTACATTAGAACATTTTGTGCTATTTTTCACTGATAAAGAATAAGTATCAAATAAAATAATCTGTCTATAGGCCTATTCAAAACGTTAAAAAAAGTTTCGAAAGATTAAAAAAAAAGAAAAAAATAATAATTGCGTTTTTTATTTTCTTGCTTAAATTTTGTCTGAATGATTTCTTCAATATTTTATCCAGATATTATGATCAAACGCATTTAGTTGTGCATGAGTAAAATGATATAAAATGTAATAAATTCAAAAATAATATTAATTTAATATATGTCAAACATAATGTAATTTCTGTTTAAAAAGTGTCAAAATTTAAAATATATCCTATATTTTAGGAAGTTACCGTAATAGAATTTGTTGAAAACAAATAAAATCATCTAAATAAATTTTTTTCTCCATAAAAACACCACCCACCTCCCTACATTAAAAATTAAAAGAGACGAAAACGACGATATTTTGAAAATGTCTCAAAACGTCAAAATGTAGAAAAGTCACAGTCTTGTGGAAGTGAAAAGCGTTTGTGGTCTAAATTCTTTAATGCTTAAAAACTTACTCCAATACTGCACAACCTGGGCTCATAAAAATTTGCAAAAACTAAGTGTAAGGGAGCGATTTTGATAATTTTCATCTAGGTTGAAAAATGTCACCAAAATTTCGATTTTATAAAATGTTTAATAACTTTTAAGATATAAAAGTTATTTGTCTGCCCAAAAGCCCACATAATTCTAAGACGTCAAGANTGATATATATATATAGTTTAAAAACATCACATTGCTGCAAGTGTTAGGCACTTTAACTATGTTTTTTTTTCCTTGGCGACAGGGCTGCGAAAAACAGCGTTAATCCCTGTCTCTGTGTTTGTCATTTCTGCCATTTTATCCTACTGATAAAATTGTACCATATAACATTGAAACGGGTATAAGTTTTAGTAAGTTTTACTATTTTTGAATTTAAACTTTGTTTTTACCCAATTATAATTTTATAACAAATGGCAACTCCCGAATTCTTGTATTTCACTAGTTTCACTCTAGTATACCTATTTGCGTGCCATTATTCGTGCTTTATTTATTCACGTTATAAAGGTTTAATCAATACTAAACATTCTACTGAATGTTATTAACAATAATATTCCTCCAAGTTACTCTATCGTGATAATTCTAAACCCCGTGAACAACAATACTAATTCGTTGGCAAGTTGTTGACTATAGTTCTTACGTTAAGAGTATGTATTTAAGCTATCTAGCAGAATTAATAAATTTTATTACCTCTGTATACAACATATTCTAAAATCAGCTTATTTAAAAGTTTAAAAAAAAAACGTAGAAAAATAAACAAAACATTTTCTTAAAAATCACACAGTTATTCAGAGAATTTTATAACTCCAAATCTTTTTTACTTACTAAAGCTCGCCTACTTTAAAAAATATTTCTCAATTAAAATAACTCTGTTCTCTGGACAAAAATGTCTGAAAATGTCACCATTTTTTTGTTGTGTTAGACTTTTTAAATTAAGAAAAAGGAAACCAGGACTCTATTCCCGTTGGAAATGTTTAAATTTTTCACTGCTAACGTAAAAATTTTTTCCCTTTCACTTAAATAAAGTTGTTCGTAAAGTGCATAAGCAATTCATGCTCAGAGCGTTCTGGAACCGTAATAAGCGAAAGTTACTGATTTAAGTTGTAGTTCTTTCAGTTTATATTTCTTTCTTTTTAAAGAATTATTTTTTTAAGTAAAAGTCTCAGTGCATTTTCGAAATTTTCTCTAAACATTAAAATAAAATGTCTTTTTTTTTGAAAATCTTAACTGATTTTTTTTATTTGTACAAATCCTTATAAGCAAGTCTCAATTTTGAAAAATATTTTGCATGTTAATATTTAAATTCTTTAAATCAACTGAAAAATTTAAAAAAAAAAATCGGTGAAGTTTCGAGACAGAATGCAAAATCTTAAAAATCTACAAAATTCAAAAAATGTACAACACTATAAAAAAATTTAGTGCATCCTAAGACTAAAAATGATGGAAACTATTTTACACCTAAGTGGTGCAGTGAGGCGTTATGGATCTAGATTTTTCACACTACTTGGTGTAAAGTAGCCGCCTCCATTTTTGTTATTCAGTAACATTAAAATTTATAATTGCTATGAAATAACATACACATACGAGTCAATAAAGTTATTTCTACGCAATAATATAAAGCAAGTATCAGTAATTTAGAATGCATATATGTACACTAATTCTGAAAACAAAATTAGTTTGTAAATCAAACATAAGCATGACACAGAATCTTAAGACTAATTCAAACTAGTTTTAACAGAAGGGAAGCGGGTAATTTTTATTATAAAATCCATTAATACAGTGTTCGAAGATTTTAAAATTAAAACATAATTATCCTTATTTTATTTTATAACCGTCGTTGAACAGCCGACCCAATTTTTCGGTGTACGACTACAAATGTTCAACTCTTTATCCTTGCAATTTTGAACCCAATCCAGAAGTCAAGGGAAAACATTTGCATTCGTGGAGGACTTATTGATAGACCTAACCCGCATTTGTGTTACATGGAGAGGAAAACTACGAAACCTTCCCATGGTTAGCCTCACGACAAGGGGATTCTAACCAATGATCCACCTTCCAATGAGGATATTTTACGTCAGCACTGTGGTCGGTGCAAGTCGGGTGAGGAATTCGTATCGACCAGCCATCACTGGGATTCGAACCCGGTTCACCTCATAGGAACGAAAACGCTCTATCCCCTGAGCCATCACAGCTCAATCATCCTTATTAAACAACTAAAATATACATAAATATTTAACAACAAATTTTTGTCACTTTTAATGAATAATAACGTTAAAAGAATAACAAAATCTTGCGCTCCAGATTGTAAGGAAACTACTCGCGATATTCTAGTTGGCGATTGTTGAATTTTTGATACTCAAATCACGCCAACATTGGTGTTTTCGGAAGTGAAAATAATTCTCGAATGGCGTGAAAGCGCGAAATCAATTATTGTGCTGTTAATAAAAGTTTACATCGCTTTATTTGATATCGATCAATTTAAGAATTATTTTGTTTTTAACAAGAAATGTATTCTGATGAAAAAAATCGCAAAAAAATAAATAAATAAATATAATCAAATGAACAAATTTGTCGAAGGATTTTTTTTCGAAGTATAACGTTTAAAATGTTATTTGAAAAAAAAAATTTGCCGAACGATTTCATTTGCTCAAGAACTTGTCGAATTTTTTAGCAGGAGAGTTCGGTTAAAGTAAAAAATCGGATAAATGAGCCAGAAACTACTATAAATTTTAATGCTAATAAACCGTTAATGGAGAGTTAGTAGTTTGCAGCTCTTTACTTTCATATTACCAAATTATATCTTTTGCATATACTTACATATTTTTACGAAAACTTTTATGATGTATCAAATTGTGAGGAAAGAATAGAATTGCCTTGGAATTACCTCTTTCATGCTTAAAAAAATAATCAAAGATTCATATTCATAATCATTAAATTCTGGGAAGAAAAAGCCGCTATCGTAATCTAACAAATAACAAGTTGGGAAGTCAGGAAGAAAAACATCAAAACCAGTTTCTTATTAAGTGAAAAAATTTTAGAATTGGTTCTAAGGATCGCCTTTTCACTCTTAGAAGTTAGTAGCACCCGAATGGCAACAAACAATTGCAATAAAAATATTGTAATTCGAAACTACGACATTACACATGGTACAAATCATAAGACACAAAAAACTGCATCTTCTGTTTTCCTTTAAGAGAAAATATAACAAGACAGAGAACTACCCTTTCCTACTAAATATAGGTAGTTATGGAAAGGGAAGATCCGCTTAGGACATGTTTTGAAATAATTTTTACAAGTTCTTCGGAACAGCGCAACAGATGGGGTAACTGTTATCTACTGTCCCTCGCAAAACAGCTGTTTCGAGTACAGACGATTTTCACGCCTGTTTTCAAAAAGCCGAAACAAAGAAAACTATAACAAATTGTAATGCTGCCAACAGTTTTGAAATGAATGAGTTAGGAGTTGAGGTAGAATTCAAAGTGATTCATGTTATCTTTTTACTATCGTTTGCTTTTCTTTTTACTATAGTTTGCCTCTATTTTCATCGTTGTTTTTTTTTTTGTTTTTTTCACTATCGTTTGCTTTTTTTTTAACCAACTTCAAGTTCCCGCTTCGAAAAAGTTAGAAAGAAAAATAAATAAAGAAAACAAAAAAGTAAAAGAAGAGTCTCCGTGTAAAGAAAACGCGCTGTTTACGATCTGTGGTTATAAATAGGACTTGGGTCTCAGAATAAAAAGAATGATTTTTCTGTTAGCATTTTATTCTTCTTTTATTTTTTCGCGTGGAATTGACATCCTTCAACTTTATCCCTTGAATAAATGCATTAGTGAAAAGAATTCTATGATATTGCCAAACGACAAAAATGAATCATGCAGAGAAAAAAATATAGCAATTGTAAGTTATTGACCCATTTTGTTGCATAACGGTTTTTCGATTATCCTATTATATTTTTAGCCAACAATCTATGAGCTTTTGGGGTTCTTGTTTCGTTACATATGATGCTGAAATGAATAACTGATGAAAACGGTGTTGAAAGAATGATTGAAATTATAAACGTTTGTAATTAAGCTATTGCTTCATTTTGCTCCAAAACGATTTTCTTCGATTTCTCAATCGCCTAGCCAACATATACAATTCAAGTAATTTTTTTTTTAACATTTTGTGCCATTTTTATATTTAGTCTAAGGGCATCTGACAAAAGAGGTATCTAACTTAACAGTCAAAAATAACTGTTATAAACTCTAAACAGCTTAGAAAAATAACATATAATTCTTTGACTAATTGTAAAATGTATTAAAATGAATGATTAATACATACATATTTGGATATCATTTAAAAAGTACTTTATAATGAGAAAATTGACCAGAAATACAAAAAAAAGACATTTTAAGAAAAACTTAGACCACAGCTAAAATTATTGACCAACTGTAGCAATTATGTAGGATGTGAAAGGCTCTTTTAAACATGTTCTTTAGAAAGAATAAGAGTGTAAAGTTGCCATAGAATATATTATTATGTGACATTCATTTTCACATCATACCGTTACATCTGTTACATAATTGCTAACAAGGTAAATATAATATTCACGTGAGTAATCAACTGTAAATTAAATTCACTTCATTGAGTCATCACTTCATTGTAAATTCGAATCACTCTCAAAAATATCTGGATTTGCAATTATACAAAACTCTTTCCATAAATCTTATACCAAACACTTATCTTTATACTTCTATAAGACTTTGATTAATATTCAATACGATTTTCAACACTATTATTTTTACACCTTCATTAAAGTTTGAACCAAATATTTGGGATTTTGCCCCAAATGAAAACAATTTATTGATGTTTAATTTTAAAGATAGTACGATTCACGCATATGAAACCCCGATGACCCTTTCATATATTTTTTTGACGCTCTAATTACTAGCAAAAATGTATTTTGGTAATAAAAATGAAATAATAAATATAAAAATATATTTAAATTTATAAAAAAATAGTCTGATAGTTACTAAAAAAATCCGTTAGATTATGGGAATTAAATTTGTACTAAAATATAAAATCCATAAAAAGTAGTTTCTAAAAAAAATCTCTTTTTTTTCATTCATATTCAAAAATTTATCAATAACTAATTTTGCAAATTAAGGATATTTAAATAATTAATAACTGTTTCTTTTCGAACTAAATAACTGTAAATAATAAAAAATTTGAAAAATTATTATTTGGAAGTGAGCTGAGTTCAGAACATTTTACATTTAACGTAAAAAAGACACCGATGTTTTATTCTGTATTTCATGACCATAAATTATTAAAATACTAAACATTATATATTTCACTAGCCGGCCAGGTGGCCGAGCGGTTAGCGTGTCTGACTGCGAAGCAATAGGCTGCGGCTCGAATCCGGCTCTGGGCATGGATGTTCCTTTCTCTCTTTGTGCTGTCCTCTGTTGTGTGTATGATGTGAGAATGTGGCCCACCCTATAAAACGGGTTTGTGGCAGTGTGGCGTGGGCAATGTTGCTCGCCTCCGTGACTTTGGTTCACAAGTGCCCATTGGGTAACGCGAAATGAGCAACAATTCTGGCATAGTATAGGCAAAGATTCAAATTCAGTGCCTCTCTAGTCACATCTGACTTTCTANTTAAAAGTGCGTTCTTAAAAATTTAACAAAATATTTATTTTTGCATTGTAATTAAAATAATTTTATTCAATCTTCATTCCAAAGATTACAGGACGCATAATTTTAACATTTTTTATTTAAAACTGCTTCATAAAATATAAATCAACATTCATTTTTATACTTTAAATTTCATCACTTTTAATGATGATCTGTTTTAAAGATAAATAAGACCCAAGATAATTTTCTATAGCTCTTCTCATAAAATTTAAGAAAAACATTTTATTTGTTTTTTACACCAGAAATTACTTTATTAATATTCAATTCCAAGCATAAGCTTGAGTAGCAATATAAGAGAACTGCCGTTTCTTGAAAATTCAAATCAAACATTTATTTTTATAGTTCATAATTTCAACTTTCATTTAGATACAAAATATTTGAAGCTAAGCATTCACATATTCAATGTTATTTACCTTTAAATAATAACTAATCCCTTAAAATAATTGAAATATCGACACTTTTATAGTCTTGAATTAAATACAATAAATAATCATGAATATTACTTTCGAAACCTGCAATTAAAGTCTGAGATGACATGTTTCAGTTGAAACTAATTATTTTCGATTTGAGTGACGCGGAACGGCAGTACTTCACGAACTGATTTAAGAAAACCAGTATTTCCAAAACTATCCGTTTCTAATCAATTTGTAATTAAGCTTCTGGGTATTAACTTTTGAGAAAACTAAAAATAATAATAAATATATCATTGAAAAGGGTCTCTCCACAAGGGATTGGGTTTAGTATAAGGTAATTTGGAACAAAGTTCCAAATATCTTAATTGCTTTCCCAAGGAAGAAGCATTTGTTTTAAAAGATCTATTTTAAGAGTGCCCTTTCCAAAAGCGTAGCGATGCACTCTTTATTTCTTTGGCTGTCTTAACTCTTCTCATGGCGATCATTGGCAGGCTTTTTGGAGAAAAAGTTATACAGCTAAGAAAGAATCTCTTATACTCTGTTGGAACACGAAGAATTGGATGAAAACTTTGATTTGTGAGAATATCTTATACGTTCGGCTAATAAATTTGTTCGAAAATATTTCTTTAAGCAAATTTTATTTAGAGATACTGGTACAGTGCTCAAAATAAAAATGATATCTTAAATGTTTTTTGTTCAAATGATCGGATTTTCACGAATCTTAGTGATTTTATGGGATTACCTAGAAATAGCTAATTAATTAGGGTAAACTATTTTTAACCTACGTAATTAACACATTACGTGTCTAAAAAAATAAATTTTTCGTAAAGGATTTGTAATTTTGACCATCAAAATATAGGTAGTAGACGCGATCTGAAAAATATGGTCGCAATAGTTAAGTCAGGAGAGCGGTCGAAGGTTTAAACCCTTTAATGTTAATTTCCCTTTTTGAGTATTTCGCCAATTCTTGCAGAGTTTTTTGAATATTATAAAACTTTTTGCATGCAATTATAAAATTATTATTTTATTATTGAAATTTATTATTAAAATAATTATTTTCATAATTTTATATAATATGGGTCGAAATTTTTTTTTAATGTCAGGTAATTCATATTTTTACTACATTTTAAACTGCGTAATTTATGGTTAAAGACAAATCGCGAACGAAATCGGTCATTCAGTTGAGAACTGAATTAAAAATACAACTTTTTCGAAATGTTAGACTGAAAAACTACATCCAAATTTATTATTTTAGGATTTAAAGCAGAAAAATTTATAATTATGCAAAAATGTGTATGCTTTGAAGTTTATTTTTTGACCCTAATAAAATAAAATATAATTTATTAAAAATTTTTTTTAACATGAAATTGAATGTATAGATAAATGAATTGTTTAATTGTTTGCAATTTTTTTTTCTCACTTCCCTGAAAAAGTTCCCCAGTAATGACGAAATATACAAAAAGTGAGATTTAGTTTAAAGGGCCCAAACATTCGACCGCCTCACTATTGCTACCGTATTAGCCAAATTGCGGCTATCCACCTTTTCGGTAACCAAAAATCTGAATCAAAAGTGGAAAAAGGTAATTTTATTTAAATAAAGTGCGTCTTTTGGTCTGATTCCTTAACTTAATAAAAAGTTAGCAATTTGCAAAAAGTTAGCAAAATTTTGCATACTTTTAGTCGGTCATTCACATTAAACGTTAAAATTTACACTAAATTCATGTAAATCCCAGAATTAGAAGAAACGTTATTTAGAGTGATATATTATTTTTTTATTTTGCGCACGTAACACTGTATTAAATAATAGGTTTCTAAACAACTGGAAACTGGATAGTGATTCATATAAGTGACAGCAAAGAATTACGTAAAAAAAAATCAAAACGAACGTAAACAAAGCACCGGAAAAAGTCATTTTAACAATTTTTTTGAATTTAACAACCAATTGAATCCAACCTATGCGAACTATTAGTGTACTTAAATATTTACGAATAATTAAATACTTACAAATGTAATAATATATATATATATATATATATATATATGTAAAATGATGCAGTCGGACCGAGCAGGGCTGTAAGCTATATGTATA
>NC_092204.1:98456691-98492705 GCF_043381705.1 Parasteatoda tepidariorum | reverse complement strand
AATGTAAAACCTTATTCCGATCACGTAAATTGTATCAATTTCAAGGATTCAAGGGATTAATTTTGTGAGAAGGAAAAATATTAACAAAAACAATAAAGTGAATTACTTTAATACAAAATTTAAAAAAAGTCCCTTACTTAAAAGTATTGCTTAGATTTAATTATTATTAAATATTGCAAGTGTGTAATACTTGCAGTTTAGAAAATTTTTAGAGCTATTTAAGAGTTTAAATTACTTATTTAGAGCATGTAACAAAGTTCTTTTTATCAACTTCAAAATAATCATGCGTATTAATTAATTAAAAAAACACTGATATTGAACTAGCGAAAGAGAGTTATATGAACTTTCCCGTTCCGTTGGTCAATAATGATTGGAACAATATTTTTTTTCTGACAAATACAATAAGAAAATGGATTTTTTTTAAAAGAATAATGGAATAATTCAGGAACCATAGCAGTAGCCATATTCTAACCATATTCTAATTCAGTGATTCAAAATTTAAATGGGAATTTTTTTTTGATATTTTTGATGTCATTTTTCAGTTTGACCCAAGTTTCATTTTTCTTTGCTTAAGTCAAACAATACAAAAGGAATAAATACAATTATTCATCATTTAAAATCGATGCCACTGGGATCTTGGATGTTTAACACACATCACTTAATCAATTGAAAGCATTATTCATGCACCATTTTCCTGTAATTATTTTAGAAATATATTAGAGAAAGAAGTAATTAACCGTCATCTAACTCCTATTAACACAGTTCCGCCATTTTGAATAAATCATAGCATATTTAACTGAAGCAGAAAGCCTGGTTAATTGATTCTAAGGCATATAAACATTCCATTTGATAAAAGGCGTAACCATAACGTTCTTTAAACTATCAACTGAACTTATTGAAAAATGAAACTTAAAAATGACTTATTGAAAAATAATCTGGTAGATCATGATATTTCAGAGAATGGGGGAATTTTTTTCCCCGAAGATCTAAATTTACTTAATAACTTCAGTAAATGTGTGGGCAACGAGAACTATAAATTTAATTTGGAAATCCCAGAACTTCCGATAAAACGATTCCATAATAAATAGAAAAATTATCAAGTAAATGACTTGAATGATGTAAAATTTGGTGCTTAATACTAAAATGTTAAATATTTTCTTTTATCAGAAACAACTTTAAGCTAAAAATATGTTTTTTTAAGAATTTTTTTTTCTCATTACCGGTTTAACGAGAAAATTTTCAAAAAATGAATGGTTTACAGAATAAAAAGCCTACACAAAACTGTTAATTTAAATGAGATTTAATGAGAAACCTTTCATAATACATTGCAAAATTATGTCCTTTAAATTTTCAGAGAGCAGTATTTTTTGTTTGTTCATGAAAAGTTTACTCCACTACTAAATGTTTCGAACCCTTCCTTATTTAAAATGTTCAAAATATGCATGTATATTACAAATGGCGAATTAAAATATCAAGTCTTTAATTTGTTTTGGCCTGAACCATGGAGTTATAGCTGTATGGATGAATTAAAAATTGAGTGTAATAATTGCAATGGCTTAAGAATCTCTTCAATTAATGTAAGGAAAAAAACGGTAAAAATTACCGGCACTCAGTGTGCCGGCACTTTTTACTTTAAAATACATTTTTACCGAAACATGTAATATGCCGTAAATCTGATAACCTTTTAAAAATCTGATATGCCGTAATTTTTACAGTAATTAAAACATAAAATCCCTGAATCACTCTAATAAAAAATATATCTGTAAAAATTATGGTATATCAAATTTTTTGTTCCGTAACATGTTACGGTAAAAATGGACGTACTGTTACTTTATACCGTTATTTGATGCGGAAATTTTACAGTGTTGTTGCTTCCATTGCTTTTTTGTCATGTATTTTGACACATAAGCAATGAAAATTCACCGAATCACTCAATTAAATAACTATTACTGTAAAATTACGGCATAATATTCCACGTTAAAAATGGATTTTACGGATGATGAACCCAAAGTGCCGGTGCTTTATACCGAAACTTTCTACAGTATTGTTGATTCTTAACAACAAATAATAGCAATAAGTTCGCTTAATAACAACAAAATTACTAACGTTTAGAATGTAAATAAAAAAACTATAATTCTTCTGCCATAAAAATAGCGACATTTGATGCAACAAAAATCATATTCAAGGTCCATTTATAAAATATTTTACAACCAACACACATATGTCTTGATCTGAGCACTGCTTCATAATTTGAAAACTGGATGAACACACATTTCCAAATCGTAAATGTAATAATCAACGTTGCATGGTGAATAAACGTTATTACACGCTGATACTCATCAACTACACAAACAAGCAATGTTTATTTACCAAATGAATTAGCTCACCAAATTGCCTCTCATCTTGACATTTAAACAAATGAGGTATGTTGAAAGGCGAGGTCACCATTTGTCGGAAGTATTTCTACTCCAGTTATATCGTATCTTTTCAAGATATGTGGTCAAAGTGACTACTCCCTATTAATATATTATATTTTAAATAGTGTGCATTTCATTGAATTGCCATTCAATTGCATTGACATAACCTGGTTCAATTTTCATAATGGAAAAGAAGCTTAAAAGCTTTTTAATCAAACTTCGTTATTAAATTAGGTGAAATTAATCTTCTTAAATAAAAAAGATTCTTGATAAACCTTTTTAAAATGTAGCAGCGAACTTTTTACACATTTCTAAATTAATTACTGATATTTGAGTGCTATGTAATACACTGTCTTAAATTAATAATAAAAAAAATAATGCTAAAAATAAAATAATTGGGACTTAGAATACGAATTAAAATAGGTAGATTTTGAACTATAAATAGAATAAGTGTTGATCCAACAACTTTTTTACGCAGAGTGATTAAAAAATATCTATGCCGATATATGAACCTTTGCCTAGCCCTTGATATGCGTTCAAGAAAAATGTCAAAAACGATTTATTAGCTTTATGCTTACGGTTGCAGTGACAGAATTTCTTAAATTTGCAAACGACTAGATGCTCTACACCGCACACGCGTCTTCTGGGTGATGGCCTTGTGATTTCCGTGTCCGATGGGCCAGGGTCCTTCGGGATGCTGGGGACGATGATTTAACACGATGGATGTGGGAATAAAGTCCTCCTTTCCCAATAAACTGATCCAGGCTTGAGTAGCAATGGTCCCTGGTCGATTGAAAATATACACTAGGTCAGAGTGGACGGATCATGGGTTGGAATCCCCTTCCAGTCGGGATAACTGTGGGATGTTTTCGTGATTTTCCTTTCCATGTAACGCCTATGCGGGTTAGTTCCATCAAAAAGTCCCAAAAGTTCACTTGTATTCAGGGTTGGGATCGTAATTAAAACGTTTGGGCTACGGAGTTGAATATTGATCGTCGTAAATTTAAGAATGGGTAGGCTGTACAACGCCGGTAATAAAATAAATTAGAATGGCAACGGCTATTTTTTTAAATAGAAACAGTAAAATAAAACTTTGAAATTTGAGTGCAGTTTTAGCAGGAGGGGTAAAAGGAGAGTTGACGAAAGAATTTTGTAAATACTGCTATAGATTAACTATACGGCTTTATGTTAGCGATACTGGTAATGAAAATGAGAATGAAATTGTACAGTGATCTAAATATTATATTTTGGTCTTTAGACTTGAGAAATATATTACTAACACCGAAAAATCGAGCGAAATGACAAAGCCTTATCGCCTGGCTGCCAATTTTATAATCGGCACATGCGTGATCCGACTGTGTTGTTTTTCAATCTCTGCCTAGGGTCGCTACTGTTCGTTCTAAAAATATTCATTCAATTCCATTTTAAAATTCCAGTTCAAAGGTCCCTACAACTCAAGTTTAAGGAAAAAAAGTAGTTGTTGCCATTCGATCATTGTTGCTGTCATTATTTTAGGAAATCCATTACTGTAATAATGGGAATATAATTTGTCTTATTCTTGACTACGTACGATGTTATACATTTATAACAAATTTTATTACATTCCCCTCTTCCCAGGTGATAAATCGTCAAAGTTAATTTCTAATAACACTATATTTCTAAGTATGAAATCGAAACTCTTAAGAGCAGTAAAATGATAAGACTCAATAATAAGATAAGGCAGATTTTCAAACAGTTTGGTAGAGCCTATTTCGGTGAAAACACGATTTTCATATTTCCAATTAAATATACTGTTGGTCATTCTGTTATCTCGCAGAAATACAAGAAACGGTGTATTTAGTTATAATACTATGTACGAGCTCAGTTTGAAGTGGAAACTCCTTTAAAAATATTGCTTATATTGGTTCAATAATTAATTAAATTACAAATTATTTATTATTGTTTCAATCTTTTTTTATTTCATATCTCGCTAATTAAATTACAAAACTAAGCGGGAACGAGAAAACAGGAACAATATGATCGGAATTAAATTAATGTAAAACCTTAATCTAGGGATTATAATTCCCATTATTAAATGTCTCGGTTTGCAATAAATTTTATAAAATACGTTAAAATGAAAACATGTAGAATTCAGATTAGTTCCCAGGAACGCAAAAATAGGAATAACGAAAATTGGTATATTCTTTTGAAGTTAACTAAAGACTTGAAGTGAAGAGAGATGTTTTGGTGAATTACATAAGAACCAATGGCAGATGATTTATCTAATGCATTAGCAATGAAATAAACACATCATAGCTTATTTGTTCTATTTTGATCCCTCGAAAATAGAACGTTGTGGGAGGATTACGTGGGCGTATTTTTGATCGATTTCTGTAATGAGAAACATATATTTTTAGACATTTATTATTTACTATTAATTTCATATTACTATTTTATAAAAATATGCTATAGTGGAAGTAATTAACCGGTGATTTTGTATAATTACTAGTTAGTAACTGTAATCCCCAATAACTGAGGTTGATATTATACTTACAGGCGACAGTGGAAATGATTAACTAGTGTTTTTGTCTAAATACTAGTAATTATCTCTAATCACTATTAACTAGAGTTTATATTATCCATACATGCACCAGTGGAAGGGGTTAACTAGTGTTTTTGTATAATTACTAGTTAGTAACTATAATCACCAGAAACTATGGTTGATGTTATACTTATATGCGACAGTGGAAGTGATTAACTAGTGATTTTGTATGGTTACTAGTTATTATCTACACTACGAGATAAAAATATGGTCAAAACCACGAATATGCTAAGCCGTGTTTCTGGCTATAAGAACACCAAAAAGGTTCGTCATTTTGGCCGAAGCGCTTTGGTCATGATTATGGTAAAATTGACAATAAAATATGGTTTTATAATGCTTGATAAAATTTGGTAAATGTGGTAAAATTTAGTAGTTATATCATGATACCTTAGAGTATGACATAAAAACCATTTATTTCGCTAAATTATTTTCTGAGTTACGTATATTGTACTAAAAGCGTGGTAATAAGAACTATAATTTTGAAAACCAGCACTTCCAGAAAACCGTTACTGTATAAACGGAAAAATTACCAAATACCATTTATTTTAATACCATAGATTTTGATATTCATTACCAGAATTATGAATTTCCTTTTACCAGAAATGTCATTACTATACAGTTCGGTAGTTTTACCAGAATTTTTTCTCCGTGTATAATCACGAGAAAATTGTTTATATTATACATACTAGCGATAAACTAGTGATTTAGTATCAATGTTATTTATTCACTATAATCACAAATAACTATGGTTTGTATTATACATGCGTGCTTCGATGGAAGTGATAAACTAGTGTTTTAGTATTAATGTTATTTATTCACTATAATCACAAGTAACTATGGTTTGTATTATACATGCGTGCTACGATGGAAGTGATAAACTAGTGATTTAGTATTAATGTTATTTATTCACTATAATCACAAATAACTAGGGTTGGTATTATACATGCGTGCTACGATGGAAGCGATAAACTAGTGATTTAGTATTATTGTTATTTATTCACTATAATCACAAATATCTATGGTTGATATTGTGCAGACATGTTGCCGTAGAAGAGAGTAACTAGTGATTTTGTATAATTACTATTTATTATTGGTCTTATATAGGATGATAACTCATCTGATAACTAATCAGGATTATAGGTAGTTACTTGAAAATTATCCACTTCCACTAATTCGTTACTATAATTCTTCTAATGGTAAATATAATAAATATCATATCTGCAACTGAAATGTGCGTGCAGAATAATAGGGTGTTAATTGGATCTTGGAGGCTTAAAATAATAATAATAATAATAATAATCTAGAAGAAGTCCTAACACTCGAAACGCGTTTAACTCTTCCAAGGAACCCTAGTGTTCCGTGGAACACTTTTTGGGAACCGCTGAGCTAAATAATCATTTACTAATTTCTACACGTTAGCGGAGACAGTTTGTGTGCAAAATATTATTACCCATTGGCAAAATGGGTCTTGGTTTGGATTTGATGGCGTCCACACACTTTTAAACTGTGTTCAAGAGTTATAGTAAACAGTGCGCATGCGTTGTGATAGAATGCGTTGCTATGGCGACCGCTGCTGTTTTTGTTTTTATTTTCACCAGCAGGCATTTTTTTATGTATTTACATAATAATAATTTAAAGTATTTTATATTCTATTTATTATTAACGTATAATTACTGGCTTGACTGTGATTTTAATACAAAGTATTTTGGATTTTAATATAAAGTAGAAGGGAAAGTATGTTGCGACGTCTTGAAACACGTACATAGGCAGGATATATGAAAATCAATCCGACGACAAACATCAATTGAGACAGTTTTTGCAACCCAAGATTTGAAATTTTGGCGTTTAACGGAATCAATCCAGAAGGAAAAAGCATTTGACCAATGGGTAACCAGGGATCGTAATACGGCGATCACAACTTTTTTCTTGATTTTGTTTCTTATTTCATATTTTTATGCCAATGCATACTCATAAATCTTTCACTGCACATTCTTTCATGTAGAAAACAACATAATTTTAGCTCATAATATATTTAATAAATTTATTAAGAATATATACCATTGCATATATTTACTTTTTTAGTAGTTTTGTGGCGCAACTGCTGTTTACGTAGCAAACCACATTAGGATTGATTTATTGCTCGTAATTTTTATTACCATTTTTTAAACAAATTGTAACACTGTATTAATAAATTGCGAACGAAAAAAAAACTGCCACTAAAACAAAGACGCATCATTCATTGCGGCGTGTTTTCATTTTTCACAACCTAAAGTCTTTTAAAAGTCCTTTCAAAAGAAAAGGAGAGATAACGTTCTCCCATTTCTTTTTCGATCTTTTTCGCTTTAATGAAGCTATCTCCGGCAGAAGAAAAAAAATTGCACCTATAAATTTCCCCTTGGAGAACACTTACAAGGACTGAATGTCGCTCAAAGGTCGGGGTTCAACTTCTGAAAATATTGCCACTTTGTGAAATTTTGTGAGGTTATGCTTTTTTATATATATATTTTTTCTTACCCCCGTTCAACATCAATTCATTAGGGGAGTTTTTTTTTCAGTAACACTTTTGCTTGTAACTCTCAATTTTTCGAAATGATACTATTTATTTTAGATGCATTTTAAAAGTATTTTCAATTTTTTATTATCGTATACATTCTATATCTTTGTTTTTCTGCAGTGATAGTTTTAGACAATTTGTATTTGAACTTAAAATATAAAAATGAACCATGCCACACTTTATTATTTATTTCGCGTCGGAGGAAAGATCAAGAGAAGTTTAGGATGTGTAAAAAACGTGTTATAAAACAATTTTAATTTGTTTTTATCTCTGTCCATAAAATATTAAAATATCAATATGGCAACACAAAGAAATTTTAAACTTTGTAAAATCATAATCAGTTCGAAGTTGAACCGCAATACCAATAAATATAATCAAAAAACGGCACAAATTTTCAACAACTTAAGAAAGGTTTTAAATTGAACCCTGATCCGATTCAAAGTTGAACCCTAATATTGATCTCTTGAAATACAAAACAGGCTAAATTTTCGGCAACCTTAAGAAAGTTTTAAACTAAACCATGCTCCGGTTCAGTAAGGACCATAATACCCGTCTTGTTAAACTATAAACGATGCATTTGCTGCACTTTTCAGGATTTAAATTGAATTATGTTCTTATTTAAAGTTCAAATGTAATATCAGTATCTTAAACGATAAAACGGTGCAAATGTGCAGCATTTTACATTTAACCATGCTTATATTTAAGCTGGACCATAATATTGATCGGTTGGAACATGAAACCGTTCAAAATGAATGCAACCTTAATAAGATTTTAAATTGAATCATACTCCAGTTCAAAATTGACCATAATATCCGTTCTCTGAACAATAAAACATTGAATTAACTGCAACTTTAATTAGGATTTAAATTGAATTATAATCTTGTTTGAACCAAGTTCTGTCGTAAATTCAGTGGCAGAAGACATTCACTTATAATTCTAATTTTTTGTACATTTATTTTTATAAAATAATTGCAGCTTTAAATCGCTATACTAGAAGGCGATCCATGAATCTCAGAAAATGTGTAATTGTTTTGAATTTTTAAAATTTTTAGAACAGTTTTCTACTCTTGATCCATTGAGGAAAAAGAAGAAAAAAATCAATTCAGAGATATAAGATTTCACATACTGCATAGTTTTAGTAATCGTCATGCTTTTCTAATCATTTGTATAAAGATTTAAAAAATTTAAACTTTTTCAGCCTAGTCAACTTACCTGTCTAAAAAATATTTTGGTTGACATATGAAACTGCTTTTTAAACAAGGCTATTATGTCTTTTAATATTATTTTCCGTAAATAAAATATTTCAATACAGTTATATCAACTACTTACTTGTTTTAGTTATAACATTTAAAATTATCTATCATGTTAGCCCATATTTTAATTATGTTTTCTCCTTATTTTATAATTAATCGATACAATACTTTAATCATTTAAAAACTTCATAATTAAACAATGTATTTTTATTGTTCGTCTTGTAAGTTTCGTTATATTTATATCAATCAATTATTAGTTTCATTTAAAAAATGTATAGTTATTACCACGCAAACCTAGTTTTAATTATATTTATTCAAAATTTATAATTATTCCACATACAATTTTAATAAATTTAAAATTTCGTGCAAATAACGTATTTTTATTACTTTATTTGTGAGCATTTTTAAATTTTATAGTAAATACTTTGCAACAGTTAAAATCAACTCATTTATTAAAGAAATTATAAAATAAATGCATCTAAAAACTATCATTTGATAACCAGCTGAAAAAACCGTCGCTCAAAAAATATAAAGCAAATTGTATAAAAATTTCACTACAAAAGTACGAAACGAAATGTATAAAAAAAAATCCTTTTTGAGTCCGTGCTGTTTTGCTATACAAAAATGAAGTTCTATATGTCCTACCAACAACCTCTTAAATTATTTGTTGGCATACATTACTCATTTTTAAGTAAATGAAATTTAAAGATTAAAACCTTAACTAGAAATAAATGTATCAAAACATCATCATTTTGTAACAAATTGCGAAACTTCACTTCAAAAGCAAGAAGAAAAATGCATAAAAAATGATCAATTTTGAGTCTTTGTTGCTTTGCTATGCACATTGATACATATTATGAATTACCTCTTGGATCATGTGCTGGTATGCAATATATATTTCTGAGTGAATGGATTTCTAGGCTTAAAACCTTAAGTGGAAAAGCCATTTCGATGAAATAAGCAAATATATGATACGACTCGTATTAGGCATGCATTGAAATCTTTATGGGGGATGTACAGCCATTATTGCATTAGGATTATATTTTAAAGTGAATACAGACAGTAAATAGAACATTAAATGGAAAATTAGAGTTTCAAAAGTTTTATGCACTCTAGAGATTTGAACTACTGGAATTGAATTTAAAATTGGAAATAAATTTATCATAAGCTAATTGATCCCCGCATGTTATACATGAAAAGAAAAGAATATTGACGTTTTGAACGGATGAAGTTTTAAATATATGTTAAAAAAAGAAAGAGGAAAAGCTAAAATATGAAACTACATAAATAATTAATAAAATTAGCATTTGTAAGAAGAATAAGTCAATAACGCATCTTAATATAAAAAATATAATACTATGAAAGTATTAACTGAAGAAACTTAGCAATATTTAACTTTTTGTACTGACAAAAAAAAAATAAAACAAGCTAAACAAAACCGTATAACAAAAAAAAAAAAAATAATAATAGAAAAATGGATTAATTCTCATCCGCCTATTTTTACTTTTTATGTCTTCTTATTCCTTCAATTTTAAAATTTTGCTGATATATTGTTTGCATATTTACTATTTACTAATATATATAATTTGAGTATTTAATAATATATTGTTTGTTGACATCATTTGTATATTTTTACAAACTGAAAATGATATAATTTGCTCGTCATCAATAAAATGAAGTATTTTTCATGCATACATAGATTTACTTACAAAAACGCTGTTGTAGTCTCGTCAATTGCAATCCACAATGTTTATAATGACTGAGCTATTCGGGCCCTGAAACGGCAAAAAATCAAAGTAAATAAACATTTATTAATTTTAAGAATGACAATCATGAACATTGTATTCATTTTTATTTCTTAAATTCCAATATTAAAAAGTTTTATACATTCCAGACATGTTCGTTAAACGTTGATTTTGTTGCAGTTCCCGTAAATGGTCCGAAAACAATAGCACGGCATTTCAATAGCCAGTTAAAACTTATATGGTTGTAAAGATATAATCTGTAAATCTTGATTTCGTCACAAAACTGTAAGTTAAGCTGTTTAAAAGCAATAGTAATGTAACAATACATAGATAAAACTTATAAGACTGTCATAAAAGGTATATGTGTATACTGTACAATCGAGACCTTAAACAATATGATTTTGTTGCAGTTGCTGCAAATTATATTTTCGAAAACCAATAGTAATTTAACTAAACCTCATTAAAACTTTCAAGAATTCACGCATAAAATCTTTTATAGACAATACTTTCGACATAATTGCTATGACTTTTAAAGTCGAAAATGGCATCGAGTTTTAGGCAGAAGTTAATTGCAGTTCTAAATACTCCAATAATTTTAAGCTGGCAGATACATAAAATTAAAATACGATTGGGGAGTTACACTCAGTGTATACCTTCATTGTAAGGTATAAACATTTAAAAAATATTTAAAAAACAAAATTTAAATTTGAAATCTGCAAAAAAATATTTTTTTTTTGTTTCATTATTTTATTTGTTCACTAGATTCTATAATTTTTTTAATATCTATAATATTTTTAATATTTTGTTGATTACTGACTTTTGTTAACAAAAAAGAGCTGTTTTTACATCTTTTGTACAAGCAGTCCTTTTTGTTATATACTAGCTCTTCATGTATTCGTGACTTATGACAACAAAGTATGTCAACAAAGTATGTCAACAAAGTATTAAGTAAAAGTGGAGTAAAAATTCGAAACTATCTCCTCGATTCTCAATTGCATTTTGTTGCTTTAAACATTGTTAATTTAAAAACGATGTTTACATACTCTGAATTATTTAATTAATTAATTAATTAAAATAAATTTCCTTTTTTTTTCTTTACCGTAAATTTTTCCAGGCCACAAGCTTTCAATTATCCAAAAAACGTCTTTTTTTAAAAAAAAAAAATACTCTTTTCCAATGCATTTTTTCAGTTAAATTAGAACTAATTCTTTTTTAATTATTTCTAAATTTAAAAGTTTTTCTACAAAGGTTTTGATTTTTGAATGTGAATTAAATTGGGCAATTATAATGATTGTTATCTTTTTAAAACTAACTAGTGGGCTGCGCCCCCTGCTCGCTAACGCTCGCCAACCCCCGAAAATTGCTACGCAATCTTATATGGTTTGCTTCGCGTACCAAGATCGCTTCGCTCGCTACTAACTTAGGTACATTGCAAATGCACACAATTCTAAGAATTCAAAACAATCATTCAAATCCATATAAAAAAATTACATCTTTTTAGTAAATACTAAGTCATTAAAATAAATTTGAATTCAAATAAATGACATGTAATTCGTTAAACCTATTAGAAATGTGCTATAGTATAATTCGTGATGTAAATCAAAAATCGTCAAATAAATTCGTAATGTATAAATTCGTGAAAAAAAGCGCTTTCGACAAAATACTAAAATAGAGATCTATCGACAAAGACTACTCACTTCTGCCTAGCTTAATAGTATGAGATTGCCGCAGCTGATGCTCTCTGGTTATTTCAGTTTCCGTTTTTAAAAGCGCTATATGTTGAGTCACCTCAGATAGATTTGGCATGTGACATTTTTAGCGGCAATCATGGGTCGATTCGCCGTGTAACAGAAATAGTAGCGTAAGCAAAACAAAGCAAACGTTGCCACCGGCGGAAAAGAAATAAAGCCAAAATTTGGGAGCCACGTAAGAGAATTATATATATTAGATATTTAGATCTATTGGTAAACAGAAGTGATTTTTCTAAGTAATCATTTTTTTAAATAACATTTATGTTGTTATAACGTTATATTGTTGAAACAAATTTGATGAGTTCACATCCTTAATTTAATATTTTCACTTACCAAGCGGTAGAATATATTAAATACTTTTTTTTTGCCTGCATCTCATTGTGCATGAAGCTGATTCTTAAGTTCTAAATCATTTAACAGATCTCTTTAACTGTAATTTATAACAGTATATTAATGTCATTTGCTCAAAAATAATAATTGTTAGACCACCTTTCTAAATAACTTTATCTTAAAATGTAAGGCAGATTTACATTATAATACTAATAAAAAAACAGCAATTCTCTTAGTTTTAAACTCTTGAATTAAAAGCGTAATAATAGCAGTACAGGAAAATAACTTTAAGTTAGGGATTAAAAAATATTTATAGAAAAGCATGACTTTTATTAATTTTATGCTGACTACAACCAAAACAATAAGGAGACGAATGAGGAAAAACTGGATCACACCACGTGATTTTCTGGCCAATAAAAATGCACCGACAACAATGGAAAACTGCGACACCATCATTAGAATTTTATATATAGTAAGATATCTTAAAAATTTACGTTTATATCATAATAATAATTTTATAATATAATAGTTTGGATCGTTAGTTTATATTGTTAGTTTTTTTTAATGTAACGATAAGATTACAAAAATGATTCTACGAAATTTTTGAAAAGCTGCTATTAAAACCCCTCAAAACAAATTTTCACATTTTCTATCAAAGCACTGGAAAAAATAGGGTCAAAACAATTAGAATAGGGTTAAAATTTACCGTGTTTTTGGCTTTATGAGAACACCAAAAAGCACGGTAATTTTTACCGAAGCGTTTTGGAAATATTAACAATACAATATGATTGTATAATATGTGTTAAAATGTGGTAAATGTGATAAAATTTAGTAAGTGTTAAAATGTGGTAAATGTGATAAAATTTATTAATTTAATTACAATACATTACAGCAGTGTTTCCCAAACGTATGACTTTTGCGCACCCTTTCTAAATTTTTCGTAACGATTCGTAAGATTTCATGCAAAATTTAACTTTTGTTAAGCTTTTTAATAGAAATTAAGAACATTATCTGACCTTTAATACATCTGCTTAAACTATTTATAAGAAGTGATGGATAAATTTTATTATATAGTTTATTTAAATATTAAGACATTACCTTTTACACCATTAGGAAAGTAGATTTCTGAAACTACGAAAATTCCGCAGTAATTGGAAGATTTAGGTTTTCAAATCAACATTTGAGTAAAAAGGAAGAATAAATATTCCAATTTCTGACGAGTCACTGATGAAGTCATTAAAAGTTAAAGGTGGAATTAAAAGTCTCTGGTTTGAGATTGTATTTGACAATGAAGTTTAACGACGACTTTGAAGCTCTAATAGACAAATAAACCGCGCTTGATGACTTTAATCGCTAATTAGCTCTTCTCGATCGCAATCATTATTAACCCTTTCAAGACCAGTTTTTTTTTCTTTAACACACTTTTAAAATTCAATTTAAGAAAAATAACAATATTCTGCCAAAATATTAAAAAAAAAATTCTGTGTGTATTATTGGGGGACTGGGACAAATGTGACCTATCGGAATTTTTAGACGGGACACATATGTCCCAATGGCGTTTCTGTTCTTTTACGACCGAAAAGGTTAAACGATTTTTTTTCTTTTTCAAAGTGCTTTAGTAACGTTCAATATGCGTAAGGTTTTTTTTGGAATATTTTCAAAGAATTCTAGAACTATATATTTAAGCCAGGCATTGCCAAATTATCTTTAAGTAAGACTCCTAATTCCCTGCATAAAGGGAAAATAAAAGAGAACAATCCCGTAACACTTTTCCCTAGAGGGAAAATGAATAAGGAGTTATTTGTTGACGTGGTTAGCGCTGCGTATAAACTCGCCTAACTATATTGTTATTCTTATTACGTGAATTTTATTTTTATATACTTTCATGAAATTCATGTCTTTTCGAAAAGGAGTTTTCTTTGGCTCTATGCTATTTTTTTCTATGTGTAGGGAAAAAAATCACAGTTTTTAAATAATACGAATACAACAGTCAAACTTAAACGAAAATTCAAACATACAAAGATATTTTTCTAAGAAAAAAATCGTAAATCTAATAAAAAAAAACATTTATTGCTAAATACGTAAACAAGTATGACTAAATTAGCACCGAAACAATAAATATACACTCATTAGAGTTTTCACTTAATGCTAACTCAGCAACCCACATTAAACGGAAATTCGAAAACATCTTATTCTAAAAGAAAAAAAAGTATTCTAATAAAACACTTGTCACTAAACATGCTAATATGCTCTAAATTAGAAATAAAATTCAGGAGATTTGCACGAATTACAATTTTCAACTAATGCTAACACAACGGTTAAATTCTGATGGAAATTCAAACTCCCAGACGAAGAGAAAAAAAATGGAATCAAACAAAAAACCACTTATCATCAAATGAGTGAAAAGGTATACTCAAATTTGCAAATAAAATACAACGGTTACAATCTTATCACATTTTTTAATAAGAATAACACAGCAACGCAAAGTGAACAGAAAGTCATATACAATAATATATTTTTCTGGGGAAAAAAATAGAATCTGGTAAAAAAATACCTACAAATAAATGCGTGAATAAGTTTGCTCTAAATTAACAATAAAATATAATAGTCATACTCTAATTGCAACTTCTATGATATACTAGCACAACAACCCAAATTAAGCGGAAAATTAAAAACCATATTTTTTTTCAGAGGGGAAAAAATGTATCAAATAAAAAAACACCCATTACTAAATGTGCAAACATGTATGCTGAAATTGGCTGTGAATTATAACAGATAAACTCTCATTACAATTTTTCAGTAATGCTAACAGAGCAATCCAGCTATAATGTAAATTCAAATAGACAAGCGTCATTTTCTAAGAGAGAAAAATACTGAATCTAATAAAAAAAAAACACTTATTACTAAACGTGTGAATAAATAACCTGTAAAATGGAAATAAATTATAAAAAGTTTGTTCTCAGAACAGTTTTTAAGAAATACTAACACAAATAAAGTTAAACTGAAAAACATTTTTTACAAAGAGAAAAAAGACTGGATACAATTAAAAACAGAACACCTATCACTAAATATGTGATTAAGTAGGTACTAAATTCGCAATAAAATACAATACATATACTCTCATTAAAGTAAAGTTTCTAAATTGAAGAAACATCTAATCTCTTGGCAAAGAAAACTGCATCCTTTCTTATAAGGACAGCTTAAAATATGAACCAATACAATATATTTACGTCTCTGGGATTAGAGAGCTGCGGTCGTGACTTCGGAAATCCGGACTACAGAGAATAGAACTTCCTTTTTTTTTTAGAAAAAATCTTTGAGTTTAAAGAAAGAAAGAAACTGAAACCCAGAACAATTCTTTTCCTTTTTTATACTTTGGCCTTGAAAAAATAAATACAATTCTTGAAGGAATGTTGAAATTTGAAATTCTTTTTTATTAAATGCAACAAATAGTTTTCTTTTTCCCAACATATGGTTATCTTCTTTAACATGATACAACAAGAAAATATCCTCAAATAATATATATATATATATATATTNATATATATATATATATATACACTAGCTGGATATCCGTTCTTGGTACGGGGTGAAGAAAAAGCATCGATTTTTTAGCGCAGAAAAGCTCTACAAAATCATGCACGGAACTTTTAGACAAAAACCAGGTATAATAAAAGATAAAATGACTTCACTGTGTTTTTTTATTTGTTGCCTTCTCGGTGACTTTACGTTATTAGATTTTGGAAAACACATTTTTAGTAGGTCATCTCATCAAAATAAGGACTAACTGTATTCCAAATCATCTGGCATAATGCTGCTTCTTAAGGCAACTCATGTTATTTAAGATTTACCATAGTCATAGCTACTTTCTCTTGTACTTATGTCTTCGTGGAAATATATGAAATCTATCATAAAAACATAAAGTATTGGCGCAGCTTTCATCGGTATCAAATTTAGTCCAAAATACTAAGTGTCTATATAAGATTATATTAGGTACCTATTAAAACTGAGTAATTATAATTACTGGCATCAGGGTATACCCTGATGCCAGTTATGTCCATTACCAAAATTAGGCATCATTGGTGTCAATATAGTGACTTTTTGCTGTACTACATATCGAATAAGTGTATTTTTTCCATTAATTTTTCTTTTTAGTTCAAAGAGTATTTTTTTATTTCAATTGATACTAATGAAATAAAAAAGACGCCATTTTCCTCTTCATGTAACGTAAATGTGGGTAACTTCCATCAACGAAGTCAAATTTCTCCCAAATATTTTATACTGATGTTCCCTTGTCTTCTAAATTTGGTTCAAAAGGACAAGGCTTTGGAGTTGAGCACTAGTAGTCGTAAACCCAAAATTGTGTCGGCTATTCAATGACGGTTAGGAAATATAAAATAAAAATATTACTATTGGAGCCATGGTGGCCAAGAGAGTAGAGTGCTCGCCTCCCAATGAGGTGGCCCGGGCAAGAATCCCATAAATGGCTTTTATTGATGGGATTCTCACCGCACCCGGCTCTCATCGACAACATTGTTGATGTAAAATATTCTCAGTCGTAGACGGATCATGGGTTAGAGTCCCCTTGACGTCAGGATAACGGTGGTTTTCGTGGTTTTTCTCTCCATGTAACGTAAATGTGGGTTAGTTCCATCAGAAAAGTCCTATAAGAAGGCAATTTTCTCCCAATACTTGATACACGAGATCCCTTGTCTTCTGGATAGGGTTCAGAACTACAAGGCTACGGAGTTGAACATTGATATTCGTAATCTCAGAATTGTGTCATCTGTTTGACGCCAGTGTTAAAATAAAATAAAATCATGATGATTTCAAATTGCATGTGTCCTGTTTCGGGGCAGGTGGGTCATTTGGGTAAAGGTTCTACCATTTCGTGACTGTCAGCACAATATTGGCAATTTGGTCGCCGATTTTACTTCCTATACAACCACCTCATAACAACTGATCTGAAGCTGTTCGAATTTCGAGCCGGTTCCGAACTTAAAGCCGAACTCCATCTTCCCAATGACCGATTAGTGCCATAAGGCTTAGGTCATCGTAGCTCATTTATTAAAAATAATATAAAGAATTTATATTAAAAAAAATAGAGTAAATGCTTTTTAAAAACTAGCATGAAAAATTCTAAAAAATATCAAAATTTTAAAACATTTCAAACATTCTTTAAATAACGTAAATATTTTAAAAATATAGTCTCAAAAATCAAACAAAAATCAAACAATCAGACAAAATACTAATTATATATTATAAAATAATATCACAACATATTTTACAAAATCAAATCCTTTCACTCGTTCGAGTATTATTCCAAATACATATTGTTTAAATATTTTATCAGTGAATTGCCGCCAATAATTTAAAGCGATAGGGAACGGGTGCTTCAAATTTCGAATTGAACACGACTTCAATGCTTTGTTCTCAATTTTCCGTTCGCACGAAAACGACTCTAAACGATTTACTGTTTTAACAAAATTATGTTGAGAAGAATTGCCTGCTAGCTATAAACACTCTCCTTTAAAAATCCCTTTACCGTAAACAGAAAATGAATAAACTTACTACTTTCAATAGAAAATATTTTAACAGCGATGCAAATAAGGTCTTAACTATATTTCCCAGAGTAACAGTATAATTTTATGCGTCTTGTATTTTGGATCATATTCATTTTAAAATTTAAAAACGGAATGTGGAAATTCAACAGATATTTGATGAGTTCCAGCTATTTTATTGAAAATCACGCAATTCATATGGAAATAAATCTATGAAATTTTAAAATAAATATGGAGTGTAAGAATAATAGTGACCGACCTACACCCGGAGGAGTTTTCGGAGAAGGGTTCGACCCTTCGTCACGTGAGAACCAAACATTACAAAGTTACAGTAAAGTAAAATTAAAACTAACAAAGATCGATACACTTTAGAAAATATCAGAATATCGATGACGTGTAAATTTAAAACAATAAATCAAATATTTTAAACCATGTCGGAAAGTAAAAAATACGAAGTGGATAAATGAACGCAAAATGTGCCCAAGCAAGAACAGATAGTTCAGCATCCCCAATAAGATTTATAAAATTGAGTGCAACTATAAAATTGTAATTGTTTTTTTTAAATCGTAAATGGCACATATAGAATGAAAATTGACAAGTATTAAATAAAAAGATATTTTAAGGAACAATATAAGTGTATGTTTGCTTTTTTGGGGGATAGCAAAAAATATATAAATAAAAATTAACTAGCCCTTGTTTATATTATTTCTGGTATTTAAAAAATATTGGAGTAAATTCTAATAGTTGTAAGTGAAGCGTTAAAGAAATGGATATACTTATTAAAAATATTATAGTACAAATAATTTTAATATTCTTGTAAATCAATACTTTGCACATAATCAGAAATGCTATTCGAGAAAAATATAGTAAACTGTATAAGAATGACAAATTTAACAACATTCATATAATGTTAAGGTGGAAAAGGTTAGATGTTTCGAGTGTTCGAAAAAAGGAGCCTATACTCAAGACCCAAGAGACTTAAAAGCCGTTTACGATCTTGATAATGTTTTAAGCTAATGAAGTTCAAGTTTTTATTTTATCAAGTATATCTTTTCGTAGCATTTTATGTATAATAATGATCCATAAAGAGCAAATGCAATTTTATTTAACAACCAAATAGAACATTTTATTATGTTTTTTTTTTAAATTTAATTTATCTATTAAACTTAGATAGTTTTTAAATGGCTTAGTTATATTCTGAGGTTTTCAAATGAAAGTTAAAAGAATATGTTCTCTTAAACTTCTGAAGGGGAAAAAATAAAGAAAAAGGGGTTGTTATAAAACGACTGAAATAAATCTTCGAAATTATTTCAAACGATAATTTAAAGAGTATAATTTTTATTTATTCTTAATTAATTCATGATTTAGATAATGCAATAAAATACCAATTAAGAACTATTTAAAAACTGTAAGCAAAAACAAATTAAGCTTTTGTATGAAAATGTTTAGTAAAAAAATGCATTATTAAAATTTTAAAAGTAACCAAAAATAAATATCAGGCTATACTTTTTTGAATCATGTAACATAGCACTGATGTTTGAAATCATGAAGAAGAAAATAAGATAAACAAAAGAAAAAGGTAATCTTTCGAAAACAAAGAAACCGTAATTCGACACAAAAACCGATCAGAAAGAGACAGAGCAATATTTTTCCAAACTAACCAAAGGATTATTAGAGAAAATAGGAAAGCAATGTAGGTTAGAGTTATGGAAGAAATATTAAAGTATCCGTGTTAAAGATTGAACATAGTGATAAAATAGTCATTTAACTCTTCTGAAACAAGCTGTTTCTTTAAAAATATGCTTAGCGTATTAAAGTTGCTCAAATTTTCTGATGAAATTTGTTTTAAAAATGTTCTCAGAACAATGTCTTTACTGTATTTTTTGAAGATCTTTCGACAAACAAAATAACCAAAAAACCTAAACTAAAGTGCTTTACGCGTGACCAATATTAAAATTTTAAATTATATTTTTATATATGCATCATTTTGCTATAAAAAATATTTGAGCTTTAAAACAGGGAAAAATCTAAAAAAAATTTTTAAATTATTGACTTTTTTTTAAAAATGCCAAAGTGGCGATATTTTTTCATCCAAAATGAAACCCATAAACATGGATTTTCAAAAATGTTTCGCGAAGAAAAAAAAAAAACAATTTAAATACCTTACACTTAAAGCAAAGCTATAATTTAAAACAATATATGCCATCGTGCCGTGAAGAATTACAAGGATTTCAGAACGAACAAATAACTTAAAATATTTTAAAAATAATTAAACTTTTTTGAAAAACGCCAATTTGGCGATATTTTACTACCTTGATGAAAATTATCGAAATCAATGCCTTATTCTCAGTTTTTGGAAATTTTAATGAGTCCAGATAAGGCAGTAGCGAAGTAAGTTTTTAAATATTTAAAAATAAAACCGCAGGTGCTTTTCATTTTCTCAAAACTGAGGCTTTCTCGCTATATTGACGTTTTATGCAATTTGCAGAATAAACATGTGGGTGCTGGCTAAAGATAGCCTAAACTTGACCTAACAATTTTAAACAACTGTTACAAACTCACATCAGTTAAAACTCGACTTACTCATAAAAACTTTAAAAAAAAACATGTTGTTCTTCTTATCATAGATAAATTAGAAAATAAGTCTTCACATTTATAGAGGACTTACACATAAAACATAATATGAGATATTCTAGTATTAGAAAATAATATTTATTTACTCTGTTTTGATGATCATTTAAGCAAAATCCTTAAACTCAACATTTCTCATACATTAAGATCACTAATATTAAGCATTTAGGCTTGACAATATTTTGGCTTATCTGATGATCAGTTACACTACGCTGCAGGATTAAGTATGGACTTCAGTGTGATTTAATCTCAGGCAATAAGAGTAAGCATTATCAGCTCGTACTATTACTGTTTGCATTTGAGTACGTGCTTGAATTTAAGTGTTATACGTACGTGATACGTGCTATTTAAACGTATTTAAAAAACAAAAACATTTTGATATTTTTTATTTTAATAAATTTCTTTGTAATAGCATCAAGTAGGACGAAATAACCCAAAATGGTGGGAGGCAACCAAGGTTCGAATCCCTTCGATAACTATTGCTTCGCATACTGCTTCTGGTTAGCGGAGAACATGGTCTTAACGGTGGTTGGGAGGCCTTTAAACTACGACTTTCATAAAAGGCAAAAAAATGCATATTGAGGGTGATGATTGTGAATCACCTTTTACATATTTCAAATATCTCTAATGCGCTTGAAGTATAAAATTATAATATTGCCATTCTAATGCCTCGCTAATTTTCCCTTTAATGAGAAATTAAAGCTATTAAAAAAATTTTCGGACAAAAAACTTAAGTTAATCTGTATGTTCCCGGATCAGTAAAAAGCGAATTTATTCTAAATGAATTTATAAACTATAAAAATGGGAGCATGTAATAGAATACAGTATTAATAATGCGAAAGCATTTCCAGGAAATAAAAAAAATATTTTCCCGAAACTAGAATACATTTTTAGAACGAGGGAAATTTTATATTTACACTACAATACTCAACAATGACAAGAAACTATTATATTCAGGAAACTAAAATAATAAAAATAGTATTTTGTATGTATTTCCAACAAACAATACTAACCACCTCTTTTTTTACAATTTTACGAAAGTCTGTTGAATACGCTCGCTCTTATTCTATTCACTCCCTTTAACAATAATAATGAGTGCACTTTAAACATTTCTCTGAAATCTCATCAACAAAGCCTCACGTGTACTTCTACTGACTTTATTTTCTAAATATTAAGTATTATGTAGTACTTAGACCCTTAACGATCTTGACATTTTCAAGAAAACGGTCATAAAAATACCTATTACTTTTATTCAAGAAAATTATATAAAAAAGGTGTATCTACAATGTACGTATTCATTTTCGGTTTTAAAATTTTTATTTTAGCTTGAAATAAAAACTCGACATTTGCTCCATATGTAGTATTTATGTCCATGTAACACTGATTCCATAACGTACGCGATATTAAACATTATTTTATCACAGAGCACAACTAAAGATAACTTATGAGTTGAACAAAACATAACTTAACGTTAATTGAGGGACAGTGACCATATATATAAATATNGGTGTGCGGTATTATATATACTACTTGAGCAATATTTACGGGTAGATCTGTATTTTTAGTGTCATGTTAGCTTTGCAGGCATACATTTATTTTTATGGTGATTGACTGTAACACTTTTAGCCAGTCACTGACCGTCATCAAGTAGTGAAATGTTTTAGAAAGTTACAATAAGGTCTTCATTCGAGTTTTTTTTTCAGACAACAAAGGATTTCTATTTTCATTATGCTAGAATTTAATTACTTTATTCAATCAGACACTAAATTCTTATTTTTGAATATTTTCTGTTACATTTCAGGTAATGAAATGAAACAAACCATTTTACTAAATATGGATTTGTTAAATAAATAATTCTAAGAAGCTGAATCATTAAGATATTACTTTATTCAAAACTTCATTCGCTTCGAAAATAGACTGAATGGAAACAACAGTTGACATGTTTTAAACGCTCAAAAATAGACCTCCTTTCAAGATTCTCTAGACGTGATTGGTTTTTATTGAAATTACATACATTTGCTGACTTGTGTGCTCAATATAGGCTTATAAGTCATTGTCAAGTAGAAAATATAGATAGAACAATTCAGAGAAAGACATCACGAAGAATACATCCAAGGTTACGGCGGGATTCGAACCCGCTACCTCCACGCTTAACAGAGCGTTCTAGACGTGAATGAGAAGAAACAAAAGTGTTGGTAAAATTGCCATAAAAAATGGAAAAATAAAGGTGTGAAACGAAACTAAAACGAATAACAGCCGAGAGAGAAAAAGGATGAAAAACAGAACAAGAAAAACTACAGCCAGGCTAAAATGTATTTCCACGCGTCATGGAGAGGTGGTGAGGAATAAATGTCGTTAACAAGGGAATCGGCAATCACCTGAATAAAACAAGATTCTAGGATAGTAAGATGAGTTGATGTAACTAAGATGGAATTTTTTTTGGTATTGTTGAAATTGAATTTATGCCCAAGATTTGTGGTTTTTGTAGTTCTGTTTCTCACCTTTATTTTCCCACTTTTTTCCGTTTTTATCACTTTTTTTCTCCTCATTTTCGTCTGACAGGCCTTGAAGATGGGCGCCTATTTTGAAGCGCTTGAAACACTCCGTCATTTCCAGTTTGCATATAGATAAGTTAAACTTATAAACAAGGTTTGAAAAACTTTATAATCAATTCTTTTCGTAGCTTAAGATGACCCTTAATGTGAAATCTCGAAAAAGTAATAAAAATTAATGACTAAATATTTACAAAAAAGGGAAAAAAAGAAGTTAAAAAAAATGAAGAGGCGAAAAAATTTAAATTCTCAAAAGAGAATAATTACATTTTAAAAAGAAGGATAAAAATAAAATTAATAATACGATATACAAAAGAATAAAAGAAACCATTACGAACCGGAAAACAAAGCAATAAAAATAGTTTTGCATTATTCTGAACAATGCAAACAACCATCCTTTTCAGAATCTTACAAAAGGGTGCAGCAGAATCTGCTGATCTTTTTTATTAATATTATTCAGTTCTTTATCTCTCCATCTAAAGTATTTAATGAGTGGGAGTGTGGAATTCTATTGGAATTTCATAAACTTAATCGAAAACGCAGTCCATCGACTTGAAGTCGTTTTTCTATGATAAACGTTTTTTTTTTTTTCCCTAAAAAAAATGATGGATTTGTTGATTAGTACAGGAGAAGTGAGAACAAGTCCTTCCAATTCGAGAATAATGTTCTTTTTCATTTCGAAGGAAATGACGAAGAGGAAGTTTATATAACCCGGAATTCGAAATAAATCGATTTTCTAGCGCTTTGGGACTTATGATGGAAATTTATTTCATAGTTTTGAAATGTCTATTGGAAAAGGTAGTTTAAGTTTGGCTTCCCTTACTGCTGTTAATAATGGTAGCAGACGCTGTTAGCGGCGTTGTTAAGCGCCTAATATTATCGCTTAATAGAAGATGGAATACAAGTCAAAAGACATCACGTTTAAATTAGAAAAAAAAATAGAATGAGGAACCAACATGGCTGCGGGAAATATTTCCGCTATTCGCGGCCGGAAATAATTCCGGTTTACTTTACTTCTCTATTTCTTCACAAAATTTCCGTTTTGAAATTTTTCTTAGTCTTACTTATAAAACAATTATCTTTGCCTTCTATATATTTATATTAAAAATTTCTTAGCATATCCGAAATTTGCAAGATGCAATAGCGAGCAAGGATGTAGCCTCTAATCTATTTAAAAAGAAAATATAAAATGGCTGAAGTATATAAAAAAATTTCATAATATAAAAGAAATAAAAAATGACGTATAATAAAAAAAGAATAAAAATGCTAGTTCCAGAGTTGGCAAATAAACAGCGAGCTTACTGCTGGGACTATAATATATATTATAAAAAAAAGTGTACAAAAATAGTTAAAGTATGAAAGCTGTGGTATTGAATAACTTAACCAAAATAAGAGTGCATAGTGAAATGAAAGTAATAGCGAGTAAATTCTTCAGTTTTTAGAAAAGTTAAGTAAATATGAATGTCTGACCATCAAAACTTGGCCTAAATCATGTTATAAAGCAGTGTTCCCCAACCCCCGGTCCGCGGACCGGTACCGGTCCATGGATCAAATGGTACCGGGCCGCCCATTTCATTGAAACTGAATTTATACCCCAAATTAAAAGTATCTGAGTTCCATTAAAAAAAATATTATTTAAAAAAAAGGGGGCCCCGAAAGTAGTAACATAAATTTTTGTAATATATCATTGTCTCCGATTACCCCCAGATGGAACCGTCTCATTGCAAAGAAACAAGTTTAGGGTTCTCATTGATTTAATGTTCTAGTAAGTTAAAATGCTAAATCACGTTATATTTATTTTTGGTGTAACTGTATTTTGTTTGGAAGACATGTTTAAATACAGTTGAATTAGTCCCGCAGTAGATCGTTAAGACAGGGTTCCCAGCAGATCACCGAAGTCAAGCATCACTGGCTACTGTCAGTGTGCGGTTGGGTGAAAACTTGGATCAGTCTGCGTAGGGACCGAGGGTGTGCGGTATTGGTCCTCATTAAACTGTGTTACCGTAAAGTGCTCGACTTCGCGCGCAGGTTGTCGGACTACCGAAGCGGGGGTGCCATCCCCTCCGCAGAGGATCAAAATTGGGATGGCATCACTTCGGATCATCCTCCGGGATGTTTCCCAGACCGTCGCCAATAGCCCATCGTGTAGCTCCAGTGCGACGTAAATTAACAACAACAACAATTAAATTAAAATTTATATGATGTAAATTAATATTAATATATGTAATTAAAATATTATATATTAAAATTAATATATGTCATTAAAAATTATCTAAAATATAAACAATCAACGTCCCCCCCCCCATGGGCCGTGGTAAAATTATCAAACGTTGACAGGTCGGCGTTGATAAAAAGGTTGGGGAACACTGTTATAAAGTTAAAGAAAATTTTTTTTTAAAAAAATAGGGAGAAAAAGATACACTTTAAATTAGCTAATCAGCAGGAACAATTTGTCAGATCTACCACTAGGGTCTCCTCGGTGCTATGAATAGTTTATTCGTGCGTATTTCAAAGAATACATTTATTTCAAAAATATGCAGATGGGAATAAAAGACGACATGTTTCAATTGCTCAAAAATAGGCGCCTATTCTCAAGATTTGCTAAACGTGAATGACGCCTGGTATATATTGAATCAAGATATATACCATTGTTCTAAGAATCAATAAAAAATTGCCGATTTCCAATAAAAATAACGTTTTTTTTCTTTCTTCAAAATTAGCTTTTGCTTGAATCTTGATTACATTAAAATTTTGATGAATTTTGATTAGATTAAAACATACATTACAAGAAATACTCAAAGTCTGGTAAAACCTACATTTTACCAAAGTGGCTTACTGTAAGTCAGAAGCTTTAATATGGTTTCATTTCAGTCTTTGACAAAACCTCTGAGACAACTAACATAGTAGTTACCCAGCCTTTTTGGTAAAAATTAGGTTTTGCCGGTAAGGCCTTTTTCTTTTACCAAAGTGGCTCGATAAAAGTTCGAAATATTCTTTAATATGATTCCGTTTCGGCCTTTCAGAGTAAAACCTAGGAAATGCCGAGCCATTTTTATGATTCCAAAGAATTACTGGTAAAACATAGAATTTATCAGACTTCGTGCTTTCACTGTAACATTTACACTAGCTTTTATTTTTTAAAACTTTATTATTCTTCAGATTTAAGAAATATATGGGATCCGGATCTAAAACAATTTCAAAAGCTGAAATAATATTTAGATCACGTTTTTTCCAAATATAACTTTTTTATATTTCGTGTTTTATTACCGGATGTTCATTTTACCGTTCGATGTGATGTCTACTAATTCTATTTTAGTGATCCTTTGTTTACAAACAAAATTACCAGTTACTTTTTTTTTCTAGCTACAAAAAAAAGAAGAATCAACTGAATATTTCTATTAGATATCCTCTTAAACTTAACAGAAGCATCAAATGCTTTTTTTTTTAAAAAACTTATTTTACATTTTTTTTTCTCCTACTATATATTAATTTAAGAGTGCAAGAGTACAGTTCATATAAAAGTTTACGTTTCTTAGCAAAATTCGTTTCGAAAAGAAAAATATAAGAAATAAAATTTTCAATTTAATTCTTAAAAGTGGGTGGTATGGTTTTAGAGTAAAAACATCAAGCGAGTAAAGAGAAAAATGCTTATTTTTTTACGAGGAACAATTTTAATAAAGTTTCCTGAAGAGTAGTTCAAGAAGAGAAATAAAAAATAATTTTGTAAATTAATTTTTCAAACTAAACAACTTCAGAATTTTCATATTTTCTTTAATTTTAAACAGCATATTTTCTCTCTTTTTAATATTTTTGTTTTTATTTTGCTCAAAATTTAAGTATACAGAAGAACAGCATTAAGTAATTCTATATAAATTTCCAATAAAAACTATTTAAATGTTCACTGGTTGTGAACAGGTATTAACACTAAACCAATAATATCAGTACCTTGAACTGCAATTCCCAAAACATTTCCGATAATCCTAATGAGATGATGCTTTCAAATTTAATCATATTATCATGCATCATTAATTATCAAGCTTAGGGATGATTAAGTAGCATGGTCCAATTTCATCAAAAATAGGGTTCAATGTAATCCAAATATTTCAACGATGTAGGATGTTCCAGGTTAAAAAAAGGCACAAAGTACCTTCAGATCTAGAACATTTATTTTAACGTAATAAAGAACCATTTCAATGATTTTCCATTTCGCTTCCATCGAAATGGAGGATTGAAGTTTCACCCTCTATTTTTCGTGCCCGTGATTTTTCTGAACTGAGAGTTAAAAAGTATTGTGCCAAAAAGTTTAAAAAATCTATTTCTTATGACCGGAATCAAGTCTATTTCTCAATCTATACACCAGATGGCAGAACCAGACTATTTGTGATGTATTTAGAGATAGTTAATTTTAAACTGAATATCTGCACTCATGAAATTAAAAATGAATACTATATTGCACTTACATTTAGTTTTATATAAGCATCTTGAATTTAAAAAAAGCACTTTTATGAACATTTTCTTCAAAATTACGTAGCCATTAAGGGGTTAAATATGCTAAAAAAGTTGAGCAAACGAAATTTTAAGTTACATTCTGTTAAGTTTTCATTCTGTAATTGCATTTCAGTGGGCAGAAGTTCACATATGGTATTTTTTAAACAAGTTTGACTGATGATCATTCGCGAAAATTCGCTCAAAAGCACTTAAAATTACAAAACCTTTCAAACAAAGTAGAATAAAAAAAATACGTTTCAAGTTGATAAATAAAAATGTCCCTTTCGGCTCATCGAATTTCAGGTCTGTACTTGCAATCCTGGTGGTATTTGACAGTTAGTAGTTCTGATGACTAAACATCGAAGGTTTACTTAATTTATTCAATGGTACTTTTTGTCAAATTTTTCCATGCAGCTTCCCAATCTTATAAAAGGTGTGCGTTAAAACAATATTAAATATTTTATTTCATAAGCATCGTTGAAAAACCGACCCAATGTTGAGTTTACGACTACCAATGTTTAACTCCATAGCCTTGTCATTTTGAATTCCATCCAAAAGACAAGGGAATTCCTGAATCAAATATTGGGAGTAATTTGTCTTCGTGGAGGACTTTTTGATGGAACTAACCCGCATTTGCGTTACACGAAGAGGAAAACTATGAAGACCTTCCACGGTTAGCCTGAGAGTAAGAGTACTCTATCCCATGATCTACCTACCACTGATTAAATTTTACGTCAGCACTGCGGTCGATGCGTGGCGGGTGCGGAATTCTTATCATATCGTTGGAATTCGAGCCCGGGTTCACTTCATTGAAAGGTGAGTGCTCCATCCCCTGAGCCACTACAGCTCAATATTAAGTTGAACCCCGAAACTGACAATTTAATACAGATAGATTTTTCAATAGTTTTTTACGTATTTCTTGTATTTAAAGCATGTCATGACGCTAATTAGCCATTCATGCTCTAATACAAAAAACCATAACAAAAGTTGTAGTATTATTGCGGCGTATTGTAGTATTAATAGTATTTCAATTGAAATTAATTGAAATACTATTTTGATAAATATCAAAATCGATTGCTGTCAGACGGATAAAAAAAAAAAATAACACGAATGTCTTGCAAGTTGATAGTTTTCGATGTTTCGTGTTTTTTTTTTTCCATCCGGGTTCTTTCTTATTATCAAGATTAATGTAATGTACACACACCACCAAGAGCATTATTTTCTTTTCTTATACAATTGTCCGGCCGGATTTCCATTTACATTTCCCATCCTAATACAAACAACCATTATTTCCGTTCTTCCATCATGGACTTGTCTTATTCTCCAGATAATTATTTTTTTCTCTTTTTTTTTTTGATCAATGACATGAATTTCATGCGATCACTTCGACAGAACTGCAACATAGTTGGCCAGAGAACTTACCAGGCGAAGATCACCCAAGTATCTTTCATAATAAGTAAATTTAATTCGGTTTCATATTTGCTATCAGTTTAACTTTTCAAATCCAGTTAAACCTCATTTACACGAAATCGCTTAACATGAAATACTGCTTTACGTGAAATATACCTTTACATGTTAGGTCTCGAGAGAAAGCAATCAATTTATATTGTGTATTAAATGTTTAACATGAAATTTTCAAGATAATTACCTCTTAACATAAAAGGAAACTGGACGCAGTAAAGATAATACGCATGTGAATAAGGTGCCAATTATTTATCTTAAGGAATGTTATTTCTATTTTTTCCCCTTTGTTAGAAGTAGTACGTAATATGTATTAATAGTACGCAATAAATTGTTTTTATGATCACGCAATAAATTGCTTTTAAGATGATGATGCTAAGATAACCTTGGTATCCTTGAAAATTCTACTCTGAGAAAAAAAAAGTAGGATCAAAACTAAAAGAATATGGTAAATCATGTTTCTGATTTTATGCGAATACAAAAAAGGTAGGAAATTTTTAGCGAAACATTTATTAATGATTTCGGAAAAATTAACAATAAAATATGGTTTTATAAAATGTGATAATATTTGGTGAATATGGTAAAATTTGGTAATTTTATCATGATACCTTAGAGCATATACGGTTACATTTACTTTTCAGTTTTGCATTTTTAATTAAATGTGTGGGTAATAAGAACTAGAATTTTGAAAACTAGAATTTCGGTAAAGCGCTACCATTTGGATGGAAAACTTTATAAATGAATGGTTTTAATACAATATATATTTGTTTTATTAACCAGAAATATGATTTTTTTCCCACTAGAAATATCTACACCATACAGTACCGTAATTTTATCAGAATATTTTTTTAAAATTTAACTTTAATTCAATAAAATATTTGCTTTTATCTCTGTACCAACGTTTCGTGCGAGTCTATAAATTAATACACATTTAGTAAAAAATACGAAACTGAAAAATAAATGTAATTAAATAACTGGATTTTATGATATGCTCAAAGATATCATGACATGTTACCAAATTTTACCACATTTACCTAATTTTATCACACATTATAAACCAATATTTAATTGTTAACTTTACCAAAATCTATACCAAAGAGCTTTTATAAGAATTACGGAAGTCTTGGGCGTTCCATTAGAGCCAGAAACACGGCAAATTTTACCATACTCTGGTAGTTTTGACCATATTTTTTCAGTTAACTGTCAATTAATACAAATTCTATTTTTTTTAAAGCTGCGATGGCTCAGGGGATAGCGCGTTCGCCTTCCGATGAGGTAAACCGGGTTTGAATCCCAGTCGATACGAATTCCTCATCCAGTTTGAACCGACCACAGTGCTGACGTGAAGTATCCTCAATGGTAGATGGGTTACAGTCCCCTTGCCGTCGGGCTAACCGTGTGAGATTCTCGTGGTCTTCCTCTCCATGAAACGCAAATGCTGGTTAGCCATCAAGAAGTCCTCCAAGAAAGGCAGATTTCTCCCAATACTCGATCCAGGAGTTCCCTTGTCTTTTGGATCGGGTTCAAAATGACAAGGCTGCGGAGTTGAACATTAGTAGTCTTAAACCCATAAAATTGAGTCGGCTGTTTAACGACAGTTATAAAAAAATATATACATAAAAATTATATTTTTAATGGACTGTGTAAGACTAAACATTTGATAATAAAGAGATATTTGAATCAATAAAACAGAAAGCATGAAAAATGATAGACATGGGTTACTTATGCTTAATCACATATTAATATCCCTTTGACACAGATAGGACAACCGTTTACATATTATGTTTTTTTTTGTGGATGCTCTATTTACAAGCAAAAATATATTTTGATATTTTTTAATAATAAAAAAGCAATCTAATAGTTACTACAAAAATCTGTTAGATTATTAGAATTATATTTGTACTACAATATAAAATCCAAAAAAAGTAGTTTGAATTTATTTTTATTATTATTTAAAAATTTATCAATAATTGATTTTATAAGTTAAAGAAATTTCAATAACGATTAACTATTTCTCATCAATCTAAATAACTGCATATAAGTGCAAAATTTAAAAAAAAATTTTTATTTGTAAGTGAGTAAATATTTTTCAGTGTATAGTAAGTGATATAATATTTTTCACTCATTTTAACCTAAACTAAAATGAGTGAAAATATTATATCACTACACATAAGAATACACATAATAAAAAAAAAGTTTGGAAAATATTTTACGTGGAATATCAGTGTAAGTGAATTTTTTTTTTTTGATTTAACTTATTTGAATCAAGTAGACGAGAAGCTCAAATGATCAATATAATGTACCTGATTAGGTCACTTAGGGATTATTTTTATTTATTTTTTTATTTTAAGGGCACTTTCTGAGAAATAGTTTCTCCTCAGACTATTAAGTGATTGAATCTACCGTGAATTGCTTACATAATCAGGGAAATGATTTCGGACGAAATGAGATTGTCTTCCGTGGAATTTTGATACATTCATCCATTTATTTAGATATTCCTTAGAAAAGGTACAATATAAAAATATATTTCTCATGTAAGTTCTTGTTTAAATGCGATCAAACCAATTTCTCCTTGACAGAGCAAACGAAAAATACCGATTTTTCCCTTTAAATTTTTCTATAAAAGAATTTTTTTTCCAGATATTTCAAATGTATTGTTGCTTGCTTCGTAGGTGGCTATCCATTCGACGTGGTTGGTAGAATATCGCCTGCCGTGGCTTCGATCAGGGATCACATCTCTTGGTGTCGGGAAAATTTGTTCTTAGTGGCTCAAATTCGATTCTAATGAAAACTCAAAGAAGGTTTCGGAGAAATAAAAAGACTGGTTATCAAAGAGACGTAAAGTAATTTACACAGTTTGAAAAATTTTATTTCCGTAAAATTACTGAGTCTCCTGGGAATCTTTTCCGTATTTTTACAGAAGCTTTCTGTTTTTAATTCCCCGTAATTTTGTGCGTGAATCCTGACGCAACTGATTTCCAATTATCAGGAAACTTTCTATTTTTGTATCTGTTTTTAATTCTCTGTAATTTTATTTGCGAATCCTGACGCAACTGATTCGCAATTATCAGAAATTTTCTATTTTTACAGAAACTTTATGTTTTTAAGTCTCTGAAATTTTACATAAGAATCCTGAAGCAACTGATTTCCAGTTATCAGGAAACCGGGGGGGGGGGAAGCGGAGGGGTTATAATTGATATTTTAGTCAGTTTAAAAAAATTAACTTAAATATTTGCATTGATATTAGAAAATAATGACTTTGATTTCCCCTCATATCTCGTTATCAAGCTTCCAATTAAAGAAATTTAAAAAAATTATTGAAAACATTATTTTAAACTGTTCGTGCCCCAACGTCAGCACTCCTAGCTTTTTAACTTGATTCTAAAAGACAGGTTATCTAAGATTAGGAAATCGGTAGTTAGTTGATAGTTTCAAGCCGAAATTTCTTCCACTTCAAAGATACTCTAAATCTGAGGGCTTAAAGTATCTTCTTTATCAAAAACTTGTGGATTTTTATAGCAAAATGTTTTCCAAAAATCTCAATTTTTTTCACAATTTGTCACTTGAAAACTTCCGGTACTAAATACTACACTTGTGCCACGGTTTTATATTTTAGGAAAAGTAATGCGGAAAATTTCTAAACTTTGTGGAATTTAATGGCAAAATATTTCCTCAAAATCTGAATTTTTGTTCAAAATTTTTCGCTCAGAAACCTCCGGTACTAAATACTTCAGTTGTGGTATGGTTCTATATTTTTAAAATAAAAAAGGCTAACGTATTTTAAGGGACGAAGTGAAGAATTTAATCACTTTATCACTTCATTCAGTAAATCACCCTTTATCTTAAATCAATTTTTAAAATAATAATAATTTAAATTTATTCATCATTAAGCATATTATATCATTTGTTCGAAGTCTAATTGTTATTTAATCCATCTTCTTATAACTTAATATTTGTAGAAAAACAAAATAAAACTTTATTAATTCGCTTAACCTAATTATTAAAACACATTTGTCCGCTTGCATAATTCTTCTATCAGAAATAAGGATTCGCAATTTATTTTATTTTATTTCAAATCATACAAATGTTTATGAAACTATCTGGTAGAAATAAAATTTTCAGCTGAAGCAGGTACTGTATTTTTTTAATTCGAACACAACTTTTAAAGAAGATTGATACTTATGTTTGATATGCATCAAAGACGTGGAAATTATTTTTATTTGAAAAATATAGGGTGATTGTAAACTTGAAAATATCAAACATAAAACAACTCACTGTAATCTATGAAACTAATGAATTCTACAATTAAAACAAAGTATTTCCGTATTTATTCCAAGTGTTTCCAGTTTTAAATACAAATTGAATATTTCCGATCATGTAGTTAAAAAAAATCAAAATGTGTCACTCAAAACTTTTGCAAAAAAAAACAGCCAGAAAGAAAAATTCAAAAAAAAAAAANAAAAAAAAAAAAAAAAAAAAAAAAAAAAAAAAAAAAAAAAAAAAAAAAAAAAAAAAACAATGAAATTTTTTTTATTATGTAGAGAGAAAAAAAACTCAATTTGAGAACTTTCGTATTCTTTGAGAAAGTAGGCGACGTGGGAAAAAGTGGTTTAACCTTTTCCTAACACGTGGGAAAGTAGGTGAAAAGTTGTATCGATTCTTTCGTAATCGATAGATAGTATCGGAAAAGTGAAGGAATCAGTTAAAATTATTGGGTTTAAAAATACATGCAAAAGCAGATTCTTTAAAAAGAAACGATTCGGTAAAATAAAAAGAACAGTCTCCTACAAGTTAAATGTATATAAATCTACATTTAAAAACTATTACATATTGGATATCAATAGACTTAAAGAAAGCAATACGTATAATTGTAATCTAAGAAATGCTGATTTAAGACGTGAAATAAATACATGGATATTATTCTATATTGCAAAAAAACTGATTTATGTAAAATAAAAATATGGATATTAATCTATATTGAAAAACAACTGATTTATTGAAAATAAATAAATGGATATAAATCTATAACTTCATAATTATAGATTTATAAAAAATATAAAAATAGATATGTATAAAAATTATCGATTTATGAGGAAAGAAATTTTATTAATATAAAAATGTAAAATAAAATTGTTGAATAATAAAAATATCTGCACCATAAATCTACTATTTTAAATGTAGAATTTGGTAGTTTTAAAGATTAGAGTGAATTGTTTTATGTTTGATATTTTCAAGTTTACAATCACCCGAAACATTTCAAATAAAAAAGGTAATTTTGAACACATGTTTGGGGGAATTCCCACGCTTTTCATGCATATAAAGCATAAGTATTAATCGTCCTTAAAAAGTTTTGTTCAAATTCAAAAAATACAGTACCTGATTCAGCTGAAAATTTTATTTCCACCAGACATTTTTTATGATTTGAAAAAAAAATTTGCGAATTCTTATTTCTGATAGAAGAATTATGAAAGCGGACACATGTGAGCAACATTAATTATTATTTGTTTACACCACCTCCTGTCCAAGATTGTATAGTACTTTTCCCCCATAAAATTCACACTTGCCTCAAAATGATGGGTCATTGTGAAAGCCGTCTCTTGGTAAATGGGAATGAAACATTGAATAACTAATATACGTCTTGAAATATTTATAATTTTATTACTAATCCAATTTTTGCTGCTCTTTCCTTTTAGTAATAAATTTCCATCAAATACTTTACATGCATTCATAGTTGCTCGCATTGACTCTATAGATAATGTTAAAGATTACGTTTGCCACAAATATATTTCTAGTGATTTTTTTTATAACGAGAAACTTCATAACGATGGAGCATGAATGCAAGAATACATCATTCTAAACATGAAAGCTAACTAATAAAAAAGTAGCAATAATATCTTTAGTTTTCTGAAAACTGATTCCTATTGTCTATAAGTAATTATATTCTTATAAAATCATCAGCTGAATATCCATTCTTCGTTAGGAAAAATAGTAAATAATAAATCTATAAATAGCAATAATACGACATCATGCATAAAACTGAGAGGAATATATTGACACAATTAGCCAATTTCAGGATCAGCAGCAGAAAGACGCATTGCGGGCTCATTTGTTTACTATTGTGGGCTATGAAGGGAGAATAGCGTCATCTATTTGTAATGGAAAGTCATCTGAATGTGATGACGGTTTTGAAAAGGTAAATAATGTTACATTTATCCGAATTTGTATTATTCATTATCATTTACTTCCTTTTCAAGTGACTTTGGGTTATTAGATTAAGCAAAAACAAGATTTAGAAGCTAATCCCCTTAAAATAAATATTTACAACATTCATTATCATTTAACATAACAATTGATAACTCACGATAGTAAAAATATACCACAATTATCAGCTATTTATCTCTTTCTGGGGGCGTGGAGGCGTAAAAAACTATAATAACAGCACATAGGAAATACCTATATTAGTATATTTTGGACCTATAAATACAGCAACTATTACCAAAATACCATTAACAACTATTAGCAAAATTTATGAATCATCATTGGCGTTAATAATAGGAAAAAGAATTATGAAGAAATGGAGTCGAATTTTTACTGTCCATCGAAATCTTTTATCCATTAATTTGAATCTTTATTGCCTAAATTTTACCTTGGCCTTAAATAACTTTAGTTGATTCTAAAAGACAGGTTATC